>NW_027364884.1:0-163370 GCF_046119375.1 Phyllobates terribilis
GCAAAAAATTTCAGAATTGCACCTTGCAATGTGGAGATATTACTGTTTGTGCATTTACAATATTCATTGATTTTTGCCATTGAAAAACATCCAGAAATGTTTGAAGCTACTGACTGAATGAAAGGAGCTGGCATCTCACTCTCTTTGAATCTTCTTTATCATGCTAGGATTAGCAGGAAAAAGCAAAAAATTTCAGAATTGCACCTTGCAATGTGGAGATATTACTGTTTGTGCATTTACAATATTCATTGATTTTTGCCATTGAAAAACATGTTTTTCATATACCAGAAATGTTTGAAGCTACTGACTGAATGAAAGGAGCTGGCATCTCACTCTCTTTGAATCTTCTTTATCATGCTAGGATTAGCAGGAAAAAGCAAAAAATTTCAGAATTGCACCTTGCAGTGTGGAGATATTACTGTTTGTGCATTTACAATATTCATTGATTTTTGCCATTGAAAAACATGTTTTTCATATACCAGAAATGTTTGAAGCTACTGACTGAATGAAAGGAGCTGGCATCTTACTCTCTTTGAATCTTCTTTATCCTGCTAGGATTAGCAGGAAAAAGCAAAAAATTTCAGAATTGCACCTTCCAATGTGGAGATATTACTGTTTGTGCATTTACAATATTCATTGATTTTTGCCATTGAAAAACGTCCAGAAATGTTTGAAGCTACTGACTGAATGAAAGGAGCTGGCATCTCACTCTCTTTGAATCTTCTTTATCATGCTAGGATTAGCAGGAAAAAGCAAAAAATTTCAGAATTGCACCTTGCAATGTGGAGATATTACTGTTTGTGCATTTACAATGTTCATTGATTTTTGCCATTGAAAAACGTCCAGAAATGTTTAAAGCTACTGACTGAATGAAAGGAGCTGGCATCTCACTCTCTTTGAATCTTCTTTATCATGCTAGGATTAACAGGAAAAAGCAAAAAATTTCAGAATTGCACCTTGCAATGTGGAGATATTACTGTTTGTGCATTTACAATATTCATTGATTTTTGCCACTGAAAAACGTCCAGAAATGTTTGAAGCTACTGACTGAATGAAAGGAGCTGGCATCTCACTCTCTTTGAATCTTCTTTATCATGCTAGGATTAGCAGGAAAAAGCAAAAAATTTCAGAATTGCACCTTGCAATGTGGAGATATTACTGTTTGTGCTTTTACAATATTCATTGATTTTTGCCATTGAAAAACGTTTTTCATATACCAGAAATGTTTGAAGCTACTGACTGAATGAAAGGAGCTGGCATCTCACTCTCTTTGAATCTTCTTTATCATGCTAGGATTAGCAGGAAAAAGCAAAAAATTTCAGAATTGCACCTTGCAATGTGGAGATATTACTGTTTGTGCATTTACAATATTCATTGATTTTTGCCATTGAAAAACATGTTTTTCATATACCAGAAATGTTTGAAGCTACTGACTGAATGAAAGGAGCTGGCATCTCACTCTCTTTGAATCTTCTTTATCATGCTAGGATTAGCAGGAAAAAGCAAAAAATTTCAGAATTGCACCTTGTAATGTGGAGATATTACTGTTTGTGCATTTACAATATTCATTGATTTTTGCCATTGAAAAACATGTTTTTCATATACCAGAAATGTTTGAAGCTACTGACTGAATGAAAGGAGCTGGCATCTCACTCTCTTTGAATCTTCTTTATCATGCTAGGATTAACAGGAAAAAGCAAAAAATTTCAGAATTGCACCTTGCAATGTGGAGATATTACTGTTTGTGCATTTACAATATTCATTGATTTTTGCCATTGAAAAACATGTTTTTCATATACCAGAAATGTTTGAAGCTACTGACTGAATGAAAGGAGCTGGCATCTTACTCTCTTTGAATCTTCTTTATCCTGCTAGGATTAGCAGGAAAACGCAAAAAATTTCAGAATTGCACCTTGCAATGTGGAGATATTACTGTTTGTGCATTTACAATATTCATTGATTTTTGCCATTGAAAAACGTCCAGAAATGTTTGAAGCTACTGACTGAATGAAAGGAGCTGGCATCTCACTCTCTTTGAATCTTCTTTATCATGCTAGGATTAGCAGGAAAAAGCAAAAAATTTCAGAATTGCACCTTGCAATGTGGAGATATTACTGTTTGTGCATTTACAATATTCATTGATTTTTGCCATTGAAAAACATGTTTTTCATATACCAGAAATGTTTGAAGCTACTGACTGAATGAAAGGAGCTGGCATCTCACTCTCTTTGAATCTTCTTTATCATGCTAGGATTAGCAGGAAAAAGCAAAAAATTTCAGAATTGCACCTTGCAGTGTGGAGATATTACTGTTTGTGCATTTACAATATTCATTGATTTTTGCCATTGAAAAACATGTTTTTCATATACCAGAAATGTTTGAAGCTACTGACTGAATGAAAGGAGCTGGCATCTTATTCTCTTTGAATCTTCTTTATCCTGCTAGGATTAGCAGGAAAAAGCAAAAAATTTCAGAATTGCACCTTCCAATGTGGAGATATTACTGTTTGTGCATTTACAATATTCATTGATTTTTGCCATTGAAAAACATCCAGAAATGTTTGAAGCTACTGACTGAATGAAAGGAGCTGGCATCTCACTCTCTTTGAATCTTCTTTATCATGCTAGGATTAGCAGGAAAAAGCAAAAAATTTCAGAATTGCACCTTGCAATGTGGAGATATTACTGTTTGTGCATTTACAATATTCATTGATTTTTGCCATTGAAAAACATGTTTTTCATATACCAGAAATGTTTGAAGCTACTGACTGAAGGAATGGAGCTGGCATCTCACTCTCTTTGAATCTTCTTTATCATGCTAGGATTAGCAGGAAAAAGCAAAAAATTTCAGAATTCCACCTTGCAATGTGGAGATATTACTGTTTGTGCATTTACAATATTCATTGATTTTTGCCATTGAAAAACATGTTTTTCATATACCAGAAATGTTTGAAGCTACTGACTGAATGAAAGGAGCTGGCATCTTACTCTCTTTGAATCTTCTTTATCCTGCTAGGATTAGCAGGAAAAAGCAAAAAATTTCAGAATTGCACCTTGCAATGTGGAGATATTACTGTTTGTGCATTTACAATATTCATTGATTTTTGCCATTGAAAAACGTCCAGAAATGTTTGAAGCTACTGACTGAATGAAAGGAGCTGGCATCTCACTCTCTTTGAATCTTCTTTATCATGCTAGGATTAGCAGGAAAAAGCAAAAAATTTCAGAATTGCACCTTGCAATGTGGAGATATTACTGTTTGTGCATTTACAATATTCATTGATTTTTGCCATTGAAAAACATGTTTTTCATATACCAGAAATGTTTGAAGCTACTGACTGAATGAAAGGAGCTGGCATCTCACTCTCTTTGAATCTTCTTTATCATGCTAGGATTAGCAGGAAAAAGCAAAAAATTTCAGAATTGCACCTTGCAGTGTGGAGATATTACTGTTTGTGCATTTACAATATTCATTGATTTTTGCCATTGAAAAACATGTTTTTCATATACCAGAAATGTTTGAAGCTACTGACTGAATGAAAGGAGCTGGCATCTTACTCTCTTTGAATCTTCTTTATCCTGCTAGGATTAGCAGGAAAAAGCAAAAAATTTCAGAATTGCACCTTCCAATGTGGAGATATTACTGTTTGTGCATTTACAATATTCATTGATTTTTGCCATTGAAAAACATCCAGAAATGTTTGAAGCTACTGACTGAATGAAAGGAGCTGGCATCTCACTCTCTTTTAATCTTCTTTATCATGCTAGGATTAGCAGGAAAAAGCAAAAAATTTCAGAATTGCACCTTGCAATGTGGAGATATTACTGTTTGTGCATTTACAATATTCATTGATTTTTGCCATTGAAAAACATGTTTTTCATATACCAGAAATGTTTGAAGCTACTGACTGAATGAATGGAGCTGGCATCTCACTCTCTTTGAATCTTCTTTATCATGCTAGGATTAGCAGGAAAAAGCAAAAAATTTCAGAATTCCACCTTGCAATGTGGAGACATTACTGTTTGTGCATTTACAATATTCATTGATTTTTGCCATTGAAAAACATGTTTTTCATATACCAGAAATGTTTGAAGCTACTGACTGAATGAAAGGAGCTGGCATCTCACTCTCTTTGAATCTTCTTTATCATGCTAGGATTAGCAGGAAAAAGCAAAAAATTTCAGAATTGCACCTTGTAATGTGGAGATATTACTGTTTGTGCATTTACAATATTCATTGATTTTTGCCATTGAAAAACATGTTTTTCATATACCAGAAATGTTTGAAGCTACTGACTGAATGAAAGGAGCTGGCATCTCACTCTCTTTGAATCTTCTTTATCATGCTAGGATTAACAGGAAAAAGCAAAAAATTTCAGAATTGCACCTTGCAATGTGGAGATATTACTGTTTGTGCATTTACAATATTCATTGATTTTTGCCATTGAAAAACATGTTTTTCATATACCAGAAATGTTTGAAGCTACTGACTGAATGAAAGGAGCTGGCATCTTACTCTCTTTGAATCTTCTTTATCCTGCTAGGATTAGCAGGAAAACGCAAAAAATTTCAGAATTGCACCTTGCAATGTGGAGATATTACTGTTTGTGCATTTACAATATTCATTGATTTTTGCCATTGAAAAACGTCCAGAAATGTTTGAAGCTACTGACTGAATGAAAGGAGCCGTCATCTCACTCTCTTTGAATCTTCTTTATCATGCTAGGATTAGCAGGAAAAAGCAAAAAATTTCAGAATTGCACCTTGCAATGTGGAGATATTACTGTTTGTGCATTTACAATATTCATTGATTTTTGCCATTGAAAAACATGTTTTTCATATACCAGAAATGTTTGAAGCTACTGACTGAATGAAAGGAGCTGGCATCTCACTCTCTTTGAATCTTCTTTATCATGCTAGGATTAGCAGGAAAAAGCAAAAAATTTCAGAATTGCACCTTGCAGTGTGGAGATATTACTGTTTGTGCATTTACAATATTCATTGATTTTTGCCATTGAAAAACATGTTTTTCATATACCAGAAATGTTTGAAGCTACTGACTGAATGAAAGGAGCTGGCATCTTACTCTCTTTGAATCTTCTTTATCCTGCTAGGATTAGCAGGAAAAAGCAAAAAATTTCAGAATTGCACCTTCCAATGTGGAGATATTACTGTTTGTGCATTTACAATATTCATTGATTTTTGCCATTGAAAAACATCCAGAAATGTTTGAAGCTACTGACTGAATGAAAGGAGCTGGCATCTCACTCTCTTTGAATCTTCTTTATCATGCTAGGATTAGCAGGAAAAAGCAAAAAATTTCAGAATTGCACCTTGCAATGTGGAGATATTACTGTTTGTGCATTTACAATATTCATTGATTTTTGCCATTGAAAAACATGTTTTTCATATACCAGAAATGTTTGAAGCTACTGACTGAAGGAATGGAGCTGGCATCTCACTCTCTTTGAATCTTCTTTATCATGCTAGGATTAGCAGGAAAAAGCAAAAAATTTCAGAATTCCACCTTGCAATGTGGAGATATTACTGTTTGTGCATTTACAATATTCATTGATTTTTGCCATTGAAAAACATGTTTTTCATATACCAGAAATGTTTGAAGCTACTGACTGAATGAAAGGAGCTGGCATCTTACTCTCTTTGAATCTTCTTTATCCTGCTAGGATTAGCAGGAAAAAGCAAAAAATTTCAGAATTGCACCTTGCAATGTGGAGATATTACTGTTTGTGCATTTACAATATTCATTGATTTTTGCCATTGAAAAACGTCCAGAAATGTTTGAAGCTACTGACTGAATGAAAGGAGCTGGCATCTCACTCTCTTTGAATCTTCTTTATCATGCTAGGATTAGCAGGAAAAAGCAAAAATTTCAGAATTGCACCTTGCAATGTGGAGATATTACTGTTTGTGCATTTACAATATTCATTGATTTTTGCCATTGAAAAACATGTTTTTCATATACCAGAAATGTTTGAAGCTACTGACTGAATGAAAGGAGCTGGCATCTCACTCTCTTTGAATCTTCTTTATCATGCTAGGATTAGCAGGAAAAAGCAAAAAATTTCAGAATTGCACCTTGCAGTGTGGAGATATTACTGTTTGTGCATTTACAATATTCATTGATTTTTGCCATTGAAAAACATGTTTTTCATATACCAGAAATGTTTGAAGCTACTGACTGAATGAAAGGAGCTGGCATCTTACTCTCTTTGAATCTTCTTTATCCTGCTAGGATTAGCAGGAAAAAGCAAAAAATTTCAGAATTGCACCTTCCAATGTGGAGATATTACTGTTTGTGCATTTACAATATTCATTGATTTTTGCCATTGAAAAACATCCAGAAATGTTTGAAGCTACTGACTGAATGAAAGGAGCTGGCATCTCACTCTCTTTTAATCTTCTTTATCATGCTAGGATTAGCAGGAAAAAGCAAAAAATTTCAGAATTGCACCTTGCAATGTGGAGATATTACTGTTTGTGCATTTACAATATTCATTGATTTTTGCCATTGAAAAACATGTTTTTCATATACCAGAAATGTTTGAAGCTACTGACTGAATGAATGGAGCTGGCATCTCACTCTCTTTGAATCTTCTTTATCATGCTAGGATTAGCAGGAAAAAGCAAAAAATTTCAGAATTCCACCTTGCAATGTGGAGATATTACTGTTTGTGCATTTACAATATTCATTGATTTTTGCCATTGAAAAACATGTTTTTCATATACCAGAAATGTTTGAAGCTACTGACTGAATGAAAGGAGCTGGCATCTCACTCTCTTTGAATCTTCTTTATCATGCTAGGATTAGCAGGAAAAAGCAAAAAATTTCAGAATTGCACCTTGCAATGTGGAGATATTACTGTTTGTGCATTTACAATATTCATTGATTTTTGCCATTGAAAAACATGTTTTTCATATACCAGAAATGTTTGAAGCTACTGACTGAATGAAAGGAGCTGGCATATCACTCTCTTTGAATCTTCTTTATCATGCTAGGATTAGCAGGAAAAAGCAAAAAATTTCAGAATTGCACCTTGCAATGTGGAGATATTACTGTTTGTGCATTTACAATATTCATTGATTTTTGCCATTGAAAAACATGTTTTTCATATACCAGAAATGTTTGAAGCTACTGACTGAATGAAAGGAGCTGGCATCTTACTCTCTTTGAATCTTCTTTATCCTGCTAGGATTAGCAGGAAAAAGCAAAAAATTTCAGAATTGCACCTTGCAATGTGGAGATATTACTGTTTGTGCATTTACAATATTCATTGATTTTTGCCATTGAAAAACGTCCAGAAATGTTTGAAGCTACTGACTGAATGAAAGGAGCTGGCATCTTACTCTCTTTGAATCTTCTTTATCCTGCTAGGATTAGCAGGAAAAAGCAAAAAATTTCAAAATTGCACCTTGCAATGTGGAGATATTACTGTTTGTGCATTTACAATATTCATTGATTTTTGCCATTGAAAAACGTCCAGAAATGTTTGAAGCTACTGACTGAATGAAAGGAGCTGGCATCTCACTCTCTTTGAATCTTCTTTATCATGCTAGGATTAGCAGGAAAAAGCAAAAAATTTCAGAATTGCACCTTGCAATGTGGAGATATTACTGTTTGTGCATTTACAATATTCATTGATTTTTGCCATTGAAAAACATGTTTTTCATATACCAGAAATGTTTGAAGCTACTGACTGAATGAAAGGAGCTGGCATCTCACTCTCTTTGAATCTTCTTTATCATGCTAGGATTAGCAGGAAAAAGCAAAAAATTTCAGAATTGCACCTTGCAGTGTGGAGATATTACTGTTTGTGCATTTACAATATTCATTGATTTTTGCCATTGAAAAACATGTTTTTCATATACCAGAAATGTTTGAAGCTACTCACTGAATGAAAGGAGCTGGCATCTTACTCTCTTTGAATCTTCTTTATCCTGCTAGGATTAGCAGGAAAAAGCAAAAAATTTCAGAATTGCACCTTCCAATGTGGAGATATTACTGTTTGTGCATTTACAATATTCATTGATTTTTGCCATTGAAAAACATCCAGAAATGTTTGAAGCTACTGACTGAATGAAAGGAGCTGGCATCTCACTCTCTTTGAATCTTCTTTGTCATGCTAGGATTAGCAGGAAAAAGCAAAAAATTTCAGAATTGCACCTTGCAATGTGGAGATATTACTGTCTGTGCATTTACAATATTCATTGATTTTTGCCATTGAAAAACATGTTTTTCATATACCAGAAATGTTTGAAGCTACTGACTGAATGAATGGAGCTGGCATCTCACTCTCTTTGAATCTTCTTTATCATGCTAGGATTAGCAGGAAAAAGCAAAAAATTTCAGAATTCCACCTTGCAATGTGGAGATATTACAGTTTGTGCATTTACAATATTCATTGATTTTTGCCATTGAAAAACATGTTTTTCATATACCAGAAGTGTTTGAAGCTACTGACTGAATGAAAGGAGCTGGCATCTCACTCTCTTTGAATCTTCTTTATCATGCTAGGATTAACAGGAAAAAGGAAAAAAAAATTTCAGAATTGCACCTTGCAATGTGGAGATATTACTGTTTGTGCATTTACAATATTCATTGATTTTTGCCATTGAAAAACGTCCAGAAATGTTTAAAGCTACTGACTGAATGAAAGGAGCTGGCATCTCACTCTCTTTGAATCTTCTTTATCATGCTAGGATTAACAGGAAAAAGCAAAAAATTTCAGAATTGCACCTTGCAATGTGGAGATATTACTGTTTGTGCATTTACAATATTCATTGATTTTTGCCATTGAAAAACGTCCAGAAATGTTTGAAGCTACTGACTGAATGAAAGGAGCTGGCATCTCACTCTCTTTGAATCTTCTTTATCATGCTAGGATTAGCAGGAAAAAGCAAAAAATTTCAGAATTGCACCTTGCAATGTGGAGATATTACTGTTTGTGCATTTACAATATTCATTGATTTTTGCCATTGAAAAACATGTTTTTCATATACCAGAAATGTTTGAAGCTACTGACTGAATGAAAGGAGCTGGCATCTCACTCTCTTTGAATCTTCTTTATCATGCTAGGATTAACAGGAAAAAGCAAAAAATTTCAGAATTGCACCTTGCAATGTGGAGATATTACTGTTTGTGCATTTACAATATTCATTGATTTTTGCCATTGAAAAACATGTTTTTCATATACCAGAAATGTTTGAAGCTACTGACTGAATGAACGGAGCTGGCATCTTACTCTCTTTGAATCTTCTTTATCCTGCTAGGATTAGCAGGAAAACGCAAAAAATTTCAGAATTGCACCTTGCAATGTGGAGATATTACTGTTTGTGCATTTACAATATTCATTGATTTTTGCCATTGAAAAACGTCCAGAAATGTTTGAAGCTACTGACTGAATGAAAGGAGCTGGCATCTCACTCTCTTTGAATCTTCTTTATCATGCTAGGATTAGCAGGAAAAAGCAAAAAATTTCAGAATTGCACCTTGCAATGTGGAGATATTACTGTTTGTGCATTTACAATATTCATTGATTTTTGCCATTGAAAAACATGTTTTTCATATACCAGAAATGTTTGAAGCTACTGACTGAATGAAAGGAGCTGGCATCTCACTCTCTTTGAATCTTCTTTATCATGCTAGGATTAGCAGGAAAAAGCAAAAAATTTCAGAATTGCACCTTGCAGTGTGGAGATATTACTGTTTGTGCATTTACAATATTCATTGATTTTTGCCATTGAAAAACATGTTTTTCATATACCAGAAATGTTTGAAGCTACTGACTGAATGAAAGGAGCTGGCATCTTACTCTCTTTGAATCTTCTTTATCCTGCTAGGATTAGCAGGAAAAAGCAAAAAATTTCAGAATTGCACCTTCCAATGTGGAGATATTACTGTTTGTGCATTTACAATATTCATTGATTTTTGCCATTGAAAAACATCCAGAAATGTTTGAAGCTACTGACTGAATGAAAGGAGCTGGCATCTCACTCTCTTTGAATCTTCTTTATCATGCTAGGATTAGCAGGAAAAAGCAAAAAATTTCAGAATTGCACCTTGCAATGTGGAGATATTACTGTTTGTGCATTTACAATATTCATTGATTTTTGCCATTGAAAAACATGTTTTTCATATACCAGAAATGTTTGAAGCTACTGACTGAAGGAATGGAGCTGGCATCTCACTCTCTTTGAATCTTCTTTATCATGCTAGGATTAGCAGGAAAAAGCAAAAAATTTCAGAATTCCACCTTGCAATGTGGAGATATTACTGTTTGTGCATTTACAATATTCATTGATTTTTGCCATTGAAAAACATGTTTTTCATATACCAGAAATGTTTGAAGCTACTGACTGAATGAAAGGAGCTGGCATCTTACTCTCTTTGAATCTTCTTTATCCTGCTAGGATTAGCAGGAAAAAGCAAAAAATTTCAGAATTGCACCTTGCAATGTGGAGATATTACTGTTTGTGCATTTACAATATTCATTGATTTTTGCCATTGAAAAACGTCCAGAAATGTTTGAAGCTACTGACTGAATGAAAGGAGCTGGCATCTCACTCTCTTTGAATCTTCTTTATCATGCTAGGATTAGCAGGAAAAAGCAAAAAATTTCAGAATTGCACCTTGCAATGTGGAGATATTACTGTTTGTGCATTTACAATATTCATTGATTTTTGCCATTGAAAAACATGTTTTTCATATACCAGAAATGTTTGAAGCTACTGACTGAATGAAAGGAGCTGGCATCTCACTCTCTTTGAATCTTCTTTATCATGCTAGGATTAGCAGGAAAAAGCAAAAAATTTCAGAATTGCACCTTGCAGTGTGGAGATATTACTGTTTGTGCATTTACAATATTCATTGATTTTTGCCATTGAAAAACATGTTTTTCATATACCAGAAATGTTTGAAGCTACTGACTGAATGAAAGGAGCTGGCATCTTACTCTCTTTGAATCTTCTTTATCCTGCTAGGATTAGCAGGAAAAAGCAAAAAATTTCAGAATTGCACCTTCCAATGTGGAGATATTACTGTTTGTGCATTTACAATATTCATTGATTTTTGCCATTGAAAAACATCCAGAAATGTTTGAAGCTACTGACTGAATGAAAGGAGCTGGCATCTCACTCTCTTTGAATCTTCTTTATCATGCTAGGATTAGCAGGAAAAAGCAAAAAATTTCAGAATTGCACCTTGCAATGTGGAGATATTACTGTTTGTGCATTTACAATATTCATTGATTTTTGCCATTGAAAAACATGTTTTTCATATACCAGAAATGTTTGAAGCTACTGACGGAAGGAATGGAGCTGGCATCTCACTCTCTTTGAATCTTCTTTATCATGCTAGGATTAGCAGGAAAAAGCAAAAAATTTCAGAATTCCACCTTGCAATGTGGAGATATTACTGTTTGTGCATTTACAATATTCATTGATTTTTGCCATTGAAAAACATGTTTTTCATATACCAGAAATGTTTGAAGCTACTGACTGAATGAAAGGAGCTGGCATCTTACTCTCTTTGAATCTTCTTTATCCTGCTAGGATTAGCAGGAAAAAGCAAAAAATTTCAGAATTGCACCTTGCAATGTGGAGATATTACTGTTTGTGCATTTACAATATTCATTGATTTTTGCCATTGAAAAACATGTTTTTCATATACCAGAAATGTTTGAAGCTACTGACTGAATGAAAGGAGCTGGCATCTTACTCTCTTTGAATCTTCTTTATCCTGCTAGGATTAGCAGGAAAAAGCAAAAAATTTCAGAATTGCACCTTCCAATGTGGAGATATTACTGTTTGTGCATTTACAATATTCATTGATTTTTGCCATTGAAAAACATCCAGAAATGTTTGAAGCTACTGACTGAATGAAAGGAGCTGGCATCTCACTCTCTTTGAATCTTCTTTATCATGCTAGGATTAGCAGGAAAAAGCAAAAAATTTCAGAATTGCACCTTGCAATGTGGAGATATTACTGTTTGTGCATTTACAATATTCATTGATTTTTGCCATTGAAAAACATGTTTTTCATATACCAGAAATGTTTGAAGCTACTGACGGAAGGAATGGAGCTGGCATCTCACTCTCTTTGAATCTTCTTTATCATGCTAGGATTAGCAGGAAAAAGCAAAAAATTTCAGAATTCCACCTTGCAATGTGGAGATATTACTGTTTGTGCATTTACAATATTCATTGATTTTTGCCATTGAAAAACATGTTTTTCATATACCAGAAATGTTTGAAGCTACTGACTGAATGAAAGGAGCTGGCATCTTACTCTCTTTGAATCTTCTTTATCCTGCTAGGATTAGCAGGAAAAAGCAAAAAATTTCAGAATTGCACCTTGCAATGTGGAGATATTACTGTTTGTGCATTTACAATATTCATTGATTTTTGCCATTGAAAAACGTCCAGAAATGTTTGAAGCTACTGACTGAATGAAAGGAGCTGGCATCTCACTCTCTTTGAATCTTCTTTATCATGCTAGGATTAACAGGAAAAAGCAAAAAATTTCAGAATTGCACCTTGCAATGTGGAGATATTACTGTTTGTGCATTTACAATATTCATTGATTTTTGCCATTGAAAAACATCCAGAAATGTTTGAAGCTACTGACTGAATGAAAGGAGCTGGCATCTCACTCTCTTTGAATCTTCTTTATCATGCTAGGATTAGCAGGAAAAAGCAAAAAATTTCAGAATTGCACCTTGCAATGTGGAGATATTACTGTTTGTGCATTTACAATATTCATTGATTTTTGCCATTGAAAAACATGTTTTTCATATACCAGAAATGTTTGAAGCTACTGACTGAATGAATGGAGCTGGCATCTCACTCTCTTTGAATCTTCTTTATCATGCTAGGATTAGCAGGAAAAAGCAAGAAATTTCAGAATTCCACCTTGCAATGTGGAGATATTACTGTTTGTGCATTTACAATATTCATTGATTTTTGCCATTGAAAAACATGTTTTTCATATACCAGAAATGTTTGAAGCTACTGACTGAATGAAAGGAGCTGGCATCTCACTCTCTTTGAATCTTCTTTATCATGCTAGGATTAACAGGAAAAAGCAAAAAATTTCAGAATTGCACCTTGCAATGTGGAGATATTACTGTTTGTGCATTTACAATATTCATTGATTTTTGCCATTGAAAAACGTCCAGAAATGTTTGAAGCTACTGACTGAATGAAAGGAGCTGGCATCTCACTCTCTTTGAATCTTCTTTATCATGCTAGGATTAGCAGGAAAAAGCAAAAAATTTCAGAATTGCACCTTGCAATGTGGAGATATTACTGTTTGTGCATTTACAATATTCATTGATTTTTGCCATTGAAAAACATGTTTTTCATATACCAGAAATGTTTGAAGCTACTGACTGAAGGAATGGAGCTGGCATCTCACTCTCTTTGAATCTTCTTTATCATGCTAGGATTAGCAGGAAAAAGCAAAAAATTTCAGAATTCCACCTTGCAATGTGGAGATATTACTGTTTGTGCATTTACAATATTCATTGATTTTTGCCATTGAAAAACATGTTTTTCATATACCAGAAATGTTTGAAGCTACTGACTGAATGAAAGGAGCTGGCATCTTACTCTCTTTGAATCTTCTTTATCCTGCTAGGATTAGCAGGAAAAAGCAAAAAATTTCAGAATTGCACCTTGCAATGTGGAGATATTACTGTTTGTGCATTTACAATATTCATTGATTTTTGCCATTGAAAAACATCCAGAAATGTTTGAAGCTACTGACTGAATGAAAGGAGCTGGCATCTCACTCTCTTTGAATCTTCTTTATCATGCTAGGATTAGCAGGAAAAAGCAAAAAATTTCAGAATTGCACCTTGCAATGTGGAGATATTACTGTTTGTGCATTTACAATATTCATTGATTTTTGCCATTGAAAAACATGTTTTTCATATACCAGAAATGTTTGAAGCTACTGACTGAATGAAAGGAGCTGGCATCTCACTCTCTTTGAATCTTCTTTATCATGCTAGGATTAGCAGGAAAAAGCAAAAAATTTCAGAATTGCACCTTGCAGTGTGGAGATATTACTGTTTGTGCATTTACAATATTCATTGATTTTTGCCATTGAAAAACATGTTTTTCATATACCAGAAATGTTTGAAGCTACTGACTGAATGAAAGGAGCTGGCATCTTACTCTCTTTGAATCTTCTTTATCCTGCTAGGATTAGCAGGAAAAAGCAAAAAATTTCAGAATTGCACCTTCCAATGTGGAGATATTACTGTTTGTGCATTTACAATATTCATTGATTTTTGCCATTGAAAAACGTCCAGAAATGTTTGAAGCTACTGACTGAATGAAAGGAGCTGGCATCTCACTCTCTTTGAATCTTCTTTATCATGCTAGGATTAGCAGGAAAAAGCAAAAAATTTCAGAATTGCACCTTGCAATGTGGAGATATTACTGTTTGTGCATTTACAATGTTCATTGATTTTTGCCATTGAAAAACGTCCAGAAATGTTTAAAGCTACTGACTGAATGAAAGGAGCTGGCATCTCACTCTCTTTGAATCTTCTTTATCATGCTAGGATTAACAGGAAAAAGCAAAAAATTTCAGAATTGCACCTTGCAATGTGGAGATATTACTGTTTGTGCATTTACAATATTCATTGATTTTTGCCACTGAAAAACGTCCAGAAATGTTTGAAGCTACTGACTGAATGAAAGGAGCTGGCATCTCACTCTCTTTGAATCTTCTTTATCATGCTAGGATTAGCAGGAAAAAGCAAAAAATTTCAGAATTGCACCTTGCAATGTGGAGATATTACTGTTTGTGCTTTTACAATATTCATTGATTTTTGCCATTGAAAAACGTTTTTCATATACCAGAAATGTTTGAAGCTACTGACTGAATGAAAGGAGCTGGCATCTCACTCTCTTTGAATCTTCTTTATCATGCTAGGATTAGCAGGAAAAAGCAAAAAATTTCAGAATTGCACCTTGCAATGTGGAGATATTACTGTTTGTGCATTTACAATATTCATTGATTTTTGCCATTGAAAAACATGTTTTTCATATACCAGAAATGTTTGAAGCTACTGACTGAATGAAAGGAGCTGGCATCTCACTCTCTTTGAATCTTCTTTATCATGCTAGGATTAGCAGGAAAAAGCAAAAAATTTCAGAATTGCACCTTGTAATGTGGAGATATTACTGTTTGTGCATTTACAATATTCATTGATTTTTGCCATTGAAAAACATGTTTTTCATATACCAGAAATGTTTGAAGCTACTGACTGAATGAAAGGAGCTGGCATCTCACTCTCTTTGAATCTTCTTTATCATGCTAGGATTAACAGGAAAAAGCAAAAAATTTCAGAATTGCACCTTGCAATGTGGAGATATTACTGTTTGTGCATTTACAATATTCATTGATTTTTGCCATTGAAAAACATGTTTTTCATATACCAGAAATGTTTGAAGCTACTGACTGAATGAAAGGAGCTGGCATCTTACTCTCTTTGAATCTTCTTTATCCTGCTAGGATTAGCAGGAAAACGCAAAAAATTTCAGAATTGCACCTTGCAATGTGGAGATATTACTGTTTGTGCATTTACAATATTCATTGATTTTTGCCATTGAAAAACGTCCAGAAATGTTTGAAGCTACTGACTGAATGAAAGGAGCTGGCATCTCACTCTCTTTGAATCTTCTTTATCATGCTAGGATTAGCAGGAAAAAGCAAAAAATTTCAGAATTGCACCTTGCAATGTGGAGATATTACTGTTTGTGCATTTACAATATTCATTGATTTTTGCCATTGAAAAACATGTTTTTCATATACCAGAAATGTTTGAAGCTACTGACTGAATGAAAGGAGCTGGCATCTCACTCTCTTTGAATCTTCTTTATCATGCTAGGATTAGCAGGAAAAAGCAAAAAATTTCAGAATTGCACCTTGCAGTGTGGAGATATTACTGTTTGTGCATTTACAATATTCATTGATTTTTGCCATTGAAAAACATGTTTTTCATATACCAGAAATGTTTGAAGCTACTGACTGAATGAAAGGAGCTGGCATCTTATTCTCTTTGAATCTTCTTTATCCTGCTAGGATTAGCAGGAAAAAGCAAAAAATTTCAGAATTGCACCTTCCAATGTGGAGATATTACTGTTTGTGCATTTACAATATTCATTGATTTTTGCCATTGAAAAACATCCAGAAATGTTTGAAGCTACTGACTGAATGAAAGGAGCTGGCATCTCACTCTCTTTGAATCTTCTTTATCATGCTAGGATTAGCAGGAAAAAGCAAAAAATTTCAGAATTGCACCTTGCAATGTGGAGATATTACTGTTTGTGCATTTACAATATTCATTGATTTTTGCCATTGAAAAACATGTTTTTCATATACCAGAAATGTTTGAAGCTACTGACTGAAGGAATGGAGCTGGCATCTCACTCTCTTTGAATCTTCTTTATCATGCTAGGATTAGCAGGAAAAAGCAAAAAATTTCAGAATTCCACCTTGCAATGTGGAGATATTACTGTTTGTGCATTTACAATATTCATTGATTTTTGCCATTGAAAAACATGTTTTTCATATACCAGAAATGTTTGAAGCTACTGACTGAATGAAAGGAGCTGGCATCTTACTCTCCTTGAATCTTCTTTATCCTGCTAGGATTAGCAGGAAAAAGCAAAAAATTTCAGAATTGCACCTTGCAATGTGGAGATATTACTGTTTGTGCATTTACAATATTCATTGATTTTTGCCATTGAAAAACGTCCAGAAATGTTTGAAGCTACTGACTGAATGAAAGGAGCTGGCATCTCACTCTCTTTGAATCTTCTTTATCATGCTAGGATTAGCAGGAAAAAGCAAAAAATTTCAGAATTGCACCTTGCAATGTGGAGATATTACTGTTTGTGCATTTACAATATTCATTGATTTTTGCCATTGAAAAACATGTTTTTCATATACCAGAAATGTTTGAAGCTACTGACTGAATGAAAGGAGCTGGCATCTCACTCTCTTTGAATCTTCTTTATCATGCTAGGATTAGCAGGAAAAAGCAAAAAATTTCAGAATTGCACCTTGCAGTGTGGAGATATTACTGTTTGTGCATTTACAATATTCATTGATTTTTGCCATTGAAAAACATGTTTTTCATATACCAGAAATGTTTGAAGCTACTGACTGAATGAAAGGAGCTGGCATCTTACTCTCTTTGAATCTTCTTTATCCTGCTAGGATTAGCAGGAAAAAGCAAAAAATTTCAGAATTGCACCTTCCAATGTGGAGATATTACTGTTTGTGCATTTACAATATTCATTGATTTTTGCCATTGAAAAACATCCAGAAATGTTTGAAGCTACTGACTGAATGAAAGGAGCTGGCATCTCACTCTCTTTTAATCTTCTTTATCATGCTAGGATTAGCAGGAAAAAGCAAAAAATTTCAGAATTGCACCTTGCAATGTGGAGATATTACTGTTTGTGCATTTACAATATTCATTGATTTTTGCCATTGAAAAACATGTTTTTCATATACCAGAAATGTTTGAAGCTACTGACTGAATGAATGGAGCTGGCATCTCACTCTCTTTGAATCTTCTTTATCATGCTAGGATTAGCAGGAAAAAGCAAAAAATTTCAGAATTCCACCTTGCAATGTGGAGATATTACTGTTTGTGCATTTACAATATTCATTGATTTTTGCCATTGAAAAACATGTTTTTCATATACCAGAAATGTTTGAAGCTACTGACTGAATGAAAGGAGCTGGCATCTCACTCTCTTTGAATCTTCTTTATCATGCTAGGATTAGCAGGAAAAAGCAAAAAATTTCAGAATTGCACCTTGTAATGTGGAGATATTACTGTTTGTGCATTTACAATATTCATTGATTTTTGCCATTGAAAAACATGTTTTTCATATACCAGAAATGTTTGAAGCTACTGACTGAATGAAAGGAGCTGGCATCTCACTCTCTTTGAATCTTCTTTATCATGCTAGGATTAACAGGAAAAAGCAAAAAATTTCAGAATTGCACCTTGCAATGTGGAGATATTACTGTTTGTGCATTTACAATATTCATTGATTTTTGCCATTGAAAAACATGTTTTTCATATACCAGAAATGTTTGAAGCTACTGACTGAATGAAAGGAGCTGGCATCTTACTCTCTTTGAATCTTCTTTATCCTGCTAGGATTAGCAGGAAAACGCAAAAAATTTCAGAATTGCACCTTGCAATGTGGAGATATTACTGTTTGTGCATTTACAATATTCATTGATTTTTGCCATTGAAAAACGTCCAGAAATGTTTGAAGCTACTGACTGAATGAAAGGAGCTGGCATCTCACTCTCTTTGAATCTTCTTTATCATGCTAGGATTAGCAGGAAAAAGCAAAAAATTTCAGAATTGCACCTTGCAATGTGGAGATATTACTGTTTGTGCATTTACAATATTCATTGATTTTTGCCATTGAAAAACATGTTTTTCATATACCAGAAATGTTTGAAGCTACTGACTGAATGAAAGGAGCTGGCATCTCACTCTCTTTGAATCTTCTTTATCATGCTAGGATTAGCAGGAAAAAGCAAAAAATTTCAGAATTGCACCTTGCAGTGTGGAGATATTACTGTTTGTGCATTTACAATATTCATTGATTTTTGCCATTGAAAAACATGTTTTTCATATACCAGAAATGTTTGAAGCTACTGACTGAATGAAAGGAGCTGGCATCTTACTCTCTTTGAATCTTCTTTATCCTGCTAGGATTAGCAGGAAAAAGCAAAAAATTTCAGAATTGCACCTTCCAATGTGGAGATATTACTGTTTGTGCATTTACAATATTCATTGATTTTTGCCATTGAAAAACATCCAGAAATGTTTGAAGCTACTGACTGAATGAAAGGAGCTGGCATCTCACTCTCTTTGAATCTTCTTTATCATGCTAGGATTAGCAGGAAAAAGCAAAAAATTTCAGAATTGCACCTTGCAATGTGGAGATATTACTGTTTGTGCATTTACAATATTCATTGATTTTTGCCATTGAAAAACATGTTTTTCATATACCAGAAATGTTTGAAGCTACTGACTGAAGGAATGGAGCTGGCATCTCACTCTCTTTGAATCTTCTTTATCATGCTAGGATTAGCAGGAAAAAGCAAAAAATTTCAGAATTCCACCTTGCAATGTGGAGATATTACTGTTTGTGCATTTACAATATTCATTGATTTTTGCCATTGAAAAACATGTTTTTCATATACCAGAAATGTTTGAAGCTACTGACTGAATGAAAGGAGCTGGCATCTTACTCTCTTTGAATCTTCTTTATCCTGCTAGGATTAGCAGGAAAAAGCAAAAAATTTCAGAATTGCACCTTGCAATGTGGAGATATTACTGTTTGTGCATTTACAATATTCATTGATTTTTGCCATTGAAAAACGTCCAGAAATGTTTGAAGCTACTGACTGAATGAAAGGAGCTGGCATCTCACTCTCTTTGAATCTTCTTTATCATGCTAGGATTAGCAGGAAAAAGCAAAAAATTTCAGAATTGCACCTTGCAATGTGGAGATATTACTGTTTGTGCATTTACAATATTCATTGATTTTTGCCATTGAAAAACATGTTTTTCATATACCAGAAATGTTTGAAGCTACTGACTGAATGAAAGGAGCTGGCATCTCACTCTCTTTGAATCTTCTTTATCATGCTAGGATTAGCAGGAAAAAGCAAAAAATTTCAGAATTGCACCTTGCAGTGTGGAGATATTACTGTTTGTGCATTTACAATATTCATTGATTTTTGCCATTGAAAAACATGTTTTTCATATACCAGAAATGTTTGAAGCTACTGACTGAATGAAAGGAGCTGGCATCTTACTCTCTTTGAATCTTCTTTATCCTGCTAGGATTAGCAGGAAAAAGCAAAAAATTTCAGAATTGCACCTTCCAATGTGGAGATATTACTGTTTGTGCATTTACAATATTCATTGATTTTTGCCATTGAAAAACATCCAGAAATGTTTGAAGCTACTGACTGAATGAAAGGAGCTGGCATCTCACTCTCTTTTAATCTTCTTTATCATGCTAGGATTAGCAGGAAAAAGCAAAAAATTTCAGAATTGCACCTTGCAATGTGGAGATATTACTGTTTGTGCATTTACAATATTCATTGATTTTTGCCATTGAAAAACATGTTTTTCATATACCAGAAATGTTTGAAGCTACTGACTGAATGAATGGAGCTGGCATCTCACTCTCTTTGAATCTTCTTTATCATGCTAGGATTAGCAGGAAAAAGCAAAAAATTTCAGAATTCCACCTTGCAATGTGGAGATATTACTGTTTGTGCATTTACAATATTCATTGATTTTTGCCATTGAAAAACATGTTTTTCATATACCAGAAATGTTTGAAGCTACTGACTGAATGAAAGGAGCTGGCATCTCACTCTCTTTGAATCTTCTTTATCATGCTAGGATTAGCAGGAAAAAGCAAAAAATTTCAGAATTGCACCTTGCAATGTGGAGATATTACTGTTTGTGCATTTACAATATTCATTGATTTTTGCCATTGAAAAACATGTTTTTCATATACCAGAAATGTTTGAAGCTACTGACTGAATGAAAGGAGCTGGCATATCACTCTCTTTGAATCTTCTTTATCATGCTAGGATTAGCAGGAAAAAGCAAAAAATTTCAGAATTGCACCTTGCAATGTGGAGATATTACTGTTTGTGCATTTACAATATTCATTGATTTTTGCCATTGAAAAACATGTTTTTCATATACCAGAAATGTTTGAAGCTACTGACTGAATGAAAGGAGCTGGCATCTTACTCTCTTTGAATCTTCTTTATCCTGCTAGGATTAGCAGGAAAAAGCAAAAAATTTCAGAATTGCACCTTGCAATGTGGAGATATTACTGTTTGTGCATTTACAATATTCATTGATTTTTGCCATTGAAAAACGTCCAGAAATGTTTGAAGCTACTGACTGAATGAAAGGAGCTGGCATCTTACTCTCTTTGAATCTTCTTTATCCTGCTAGGATTAGCAGGAAAAAGCAAAAAATTTCAAAATTGCACCTTGCAATGTGGAGATATTACTGTTTGTGCATTTACAATATTCATTGATTTTTGCCATTGAAAAACGTCCAGAAATGTTTGAAGCTACTGACTGAATGAAAGGAGCTGGCATCTCACTCTCTTTGAATCTTCTTTATCATGCTAGGATTAGCAGGAAAAAGCAAAAAATTTCAGAATTGCACCTTGCAATGTGGAGATATTACTGTTTGTGCATTTACAATATTCATTGATTTTTGCCATTGAAAAACATGTTTTTCATATACCAGAAATGTTTGAAGCTACTGACTGAATGAAAGGAGCTGGCATCTCACTCTCTTTGAATCTTCTTTATCATGCTAGGATTAGCAGGAAAAAGCAAAAAATTTCAGAATTGCACCTTGCAGTGTGGAGATATTACTGTTTGTGCATTTACAATATTCATTGATTTTTGCCATTGAAAAACATGTTTTTCATATACCAGAAATGTTTGAAGCTACTCACTGAATGAAAGGAGCTGGCATCTTACTCTCTTTGAATCTTCTTTATCCTGCTAGGATTAGCAGGAAAAAGCAAAAAATTTCAGAATTCCACCTTGCAATGTGGAGATATTACAGTTTGTGCATTTACAATATTCATTGATTTTTGCCATTGAAAAACATGTTTTTCATATACCAGAAGTGTTTGAAGCTACTGACTGAATGAAAGGAGCTGGCATCTCACTCTCTTTGAATCTTCTTTATCATGCTAGGATTAACAGGAAAAAGGAAAAAAAAATTTCAGAATTGCACCTTGCAATGTGGAGATATTACTGTTTGTGCATTTACAATATTCATTGATTTTTGCCATTGAAAAACGTCCAGAAATGTTTAAAGCTACTGACTGAATGAAAGGAGCTGGCATCTCACTCTCTTTGAATCTTCTTTATCATGCTAGGATTAACAGGAAAAAGCAAAAAATTTCAGAATTGCACCTTGCAATGTGGAGATATTACTGTTTGTGCATTTACAATATTCATTGATTTTTGCCATTGAAAAACGTCCAGAAATGTTTGAAGCTACTGACTGAATGAAAGGAGCTGGCATCTCACTCTCTTTGAATCTTCTTTATCATGCTAGGATTAGCAGGAAAAAGCAAAAAATTTCAGAATTGCACCTTGCAATGTGGAGATATTACTGTTTGTGCATTTACAATATTCATTGATTTTTGCCATTGAAAAACATGTTTTTCATATACCAGAAATGTTTGAAGCTACTGACTGAATGAAAGGAGCTGGCATCTCACTCTCTTTGAATCTTCTTTATCATGCTAGGATTAACAGGAAAAAGCAAAAAATTTCAGAATTGCACCTTGCAATGTGGAGATATTACTGTTTGTGCATTTACAATATTCATTGATTTTTGCCATTGAAAAACATGTTTTTCATATACCAGAAATGTTTGAAGCTACTGACTGAATGAACGGAGCTGGCATCTTACTCTCTTTGAATCTTCTTTATCCTGCTAGGATTAGCAGGAAAACGCAAAAAATTTCAGAATTGCACCTTGCAATGTGGAGATATTACTGTTTGTGCATTTACAATATTCATTGATTTTTGCCATTGAAAAACGTCCAGAAATGTTTGAAGCTACTGACTGAATGAAAGGAGCTGGCATCTCACTCTCTTTGAATCTTCTTTATCATGCTAGGATTAGCAGGAAAAAGCAAAAAATTTCAGAATTGCACCTTGCAATGTGGAGATATTACTGTTTGTGCATTTACAATATTCATTGATTTTTGCCATTGAAAAACATGTTTTTCATATACCAGAAATGTTTGAAGCTACTGACTGAATGAAAGGAGCTGGCATCTTACTCTCTTTGAATCTTCTTTATCCTGCTAGGATTAGCAGGAAAAAGCAAAAAATTTCAGAATTGCACCTTCCAATGTGGAGATATTACTGTTTGTGCATTTACAATATTCATTGATTTTTGCCATTGAAAAACATCCAGAAATGTTTGAAGCTACTGACTGAATGAAAGGAGCTGGCATCTCACTCTCTTTGAATCTTCTTTATCATGCTAGGATTAGCAGGAAAAAGCAAAAAATTTCAGAATTGCACCTTGCAATGTGGAGATATTACTGTTTGTGCATTTACAATATTCATTGATTTTTGCCATTGAAAAACATGTTTTTCATATACCAGAAATGTTTGAAGCTACTGACGGAAGGAATGGAGCTGGCATCTCACTCTTTGAATCTTCTTTATCATGCTAGGATTAGCAGGAAAAAGCAAAAAATTTCAGAATTCCACCTTGCAATGTGGAGATATTACTGTTTGTGCATTTACAATATTCATTGATTTTTGCCATTGAAAAACATGTTTTTCATATACCAGAAATGTTTGAAGCTACTGACTGAATGAAAGGAGCTGGCATCTTACTCTCTTTGAATCTTCTTTATCCTGCTAGGATTAGCAGGAAAAAGCAAAAAATTTCAGAATTGCACCTTCCAATGTGGAGATATTACTGTTTGTGCATTTACAATATTCATTGATTTTTGCCATTGAAAAACATCCAGAAATGTTTGAAGCTACTGACTGAATGAAAGGAGCTGGCATCTCACTCTCTTTGAATCTTCTTTATCATGCTAGGATTAGCAGGAAAAAGCAAAAAATTTCAGAATTGCACCTTGCAATGTGGAGATATTACTGTTTGTGCATTTACAATATTCATTGATTTTTGCCATTGAAAAACATGTTTTTCATATACCAGAAATGTTTGAAGCTACTGACGGAAGGAATGGAGCTGGCATCTCACTCTCTTTGAATCTTCTTTATCATGCTAGGATTAGCAGGAAAAAGCAAAAAATTTCAGAATTCCACCTTGCAATGTGGAGATATTACTGTTTGTGCATTTACAATATTCATTGATTTTTGCCATTGAAAAACATGTTTTTCATATACCAGAAATGTTTGAAGCTACTGACTGAATGAAAGGAGCTGGCATCTCACTCTCTTTGAATCTTCTTTATCCTGCTAGGATTAGCAGGAAAAAGCAAAAAATTTCAGAATTGCACCTTGCAATGTGGAGATATTACTGTTTGTGCATTTACAATATTCATTGATTTTTGCCATTGAAAAACGTCCAGAAATGTTTGAAGCTACTGACTGAATGAAAGGAGCTGGCATCTCACTCTCTTTGAATCTTCTTTATCATGCTAGGATTAACAGGAAAAAGCAAAAAATTTCAGAATTGCACCTTGCAATGTGGAGATATTACTGTTTGTGCATTTACAATATTCATTGATTTTTGCCATTGAAAAACATCCAGAAATGTTTGAAGCTACTGACTGAATGAAAGGAGCTGGCATCTCACTCTCTTTGAATCTTCTTTATCATGCTAGGATTAGCAGGAAAAAGCAAAAAATTTCAGAATTGCACCTTGCAATGTGGAGATATTACTGTTTGTGCATTTACAATATTCATTGATTTTTGCCATTGAAAAACATGTTTTTCATATACCAGAAATGTTTGAAGCTACTGACTGAATGAAAGGAGCTGGCATCTCACTCTCTTTGAATCTTCTTTATCATGCTAGGATTAACAGGAAAAAGCAAAAAATTTCAGAATTGCACCTTGCAATGTGGAGATATTACTGTTTGTGCATTTACAATATTCATTGATTTTTGCCATTGAAAAACATGTTTTTCATATACCAGAAATGTTTGAAGCTACTGACTGAATGAAAGGAGCTGGCATCTTACTCTCTTTGAATCTTCTTTATCCTGCTAGGATTAGCAGGAAAACGCAAAAAATTTCAGAATTGCACCTTGCAATGTGGAGATATTACTGTTTGTGCATTTACAATATTCATTGATTTTTGCCATTGAAAAACGTCCAGAAATGTTTGAAGCTACTGACTGAATGAAAGGAGCTGGCATCTCACTCTCTTTGAATCTTCTTTATCATGCTAGGATTAGCAGGAAAAAGCAAAAAATTTCAGAATTGCACCTTGCAATGTGGAGATATTACTGTTTGTGCATTTACAATATTCATTGATTTTTGCCATTGAAAAACATGTTTTTCATATACCAGAAATGTTTGAAGCTACTGACTGAATGAAAGGAGCTGGCATCTCACTCTCTTTGAATCTTCTTTATCATGCTAGGATTAGCAGGAAAAAGCAAAAAATTTCAGAATTGCACCTTGCAGTGTGGAGATATTACTGTTTGTGCATTTACAATATTCATTGATTTTTGCCATTGAAAAACATGTTTTTCATATACCAGAAATGTTTGAAGCTACTGACTGAATGAAAGGAGCTGGCATCTTACTCTCTTTGAATCTTCTTTATCCTGCTAGGATTAGCAGGAAAAAGCAAAAAATTTCAGAATTGCACCTTCCAATGTGGAGATATTACTGTTTGTGCATTTACAATATTCATTGATTTTTGCCATTGAAAAACATCCAGAAATGTTTGAAGCTACTGACTGAATGAAAGGAGCTGGCATCTCACTCTCTTTGAATCTTCTTTATCATGCTAGGATTAGCAGGAAAAAGCAAAAAATTTCAGAATTGCACCTTGCAATGTGGAGATATTACTGTTTGTGCATTTACAATATTCATTGATTTTTGCCATTGAAAAACATGTTTTTCATATACCAGAAATGTTTGAAGCTACTGACTGAAGGAATGGAGCTGGCATCTCACTCTCTTTGAATCTTCTTTATCATGCTAGGATTAGCAGGAAAAAGCAAAAAATTTCAGAATTCCACCTTGCAATGTGGAGATATTACTGTTTGTGCATTTACAATATTCATTGATTTTTGCCATTGAAAAACATGTTTTTCATATACCAGAAATGTTTGAAGCTACTGACTGAATGAAAGGAGCTGGCATCTTACTCTCTTTGAATTTTCTTTATCCTTCTAGGATTAGCAGGAAAAAGCAAAAAATTTCAGAATTGCACCTTGCAATGTGGAGATATTACTGTTTGTGCATTTACAATATTCATTGATTTTTGCCATTGAAAAACGTCCAGAAATGTTTGAAGCTACTGACTGAATGAAAGGAGCTGGCATCTCACTCTCTTTGAATCTTCTTTATCATGCTAGGATTAGCAGGAAAAAGCAAAAAATTTCAGAATTGCACCTTGCAATGTGGAGATATTACTGTTTGTGCATTTACAATATTCATTGATTTTTGCCATTGAAAAA
This sequence comes from Phyllobates terribilis, assembly GCF_046119375.1. Lineage (NCBI taxonomy): Eukaryota > Metazoa > Chordata > Amphibia > Anura > Dendrobatidae > Phyllobates > Phyllobates terribilis. The sequence goes on from NW_027364884.1 coordinate 26,271, forward strand.
CATGTTTTTCATATACCAGAAATGTTTGAAGCTACTGACTGAATGAAAGGAGCTGGCATCTTACTCTCTTTGAATCTTCTTTATCCTGCTAGGATTAGCAGGAAAAAGCAAAAAATTTCAGAATTGCACCTTGCAATGTGGAGATATTACTGTTTGTGCATTTACAATATTCATTGATTTTTGCCATTGAAAAACATGTTTTTCATATACCAGAAATGTTTGAAGCTACTGACTGAATGAAAGGAGCTGGCATCTTACTCTCTTTGAATCTTCTTTATCCTGCTAGGATTAGCAGGAAAAAGCAAAAAATTTCAGAATTGCACCTTCCAATGTGGAGATATTACTGTTTGTGCATTTACAATATTCATTGATTTTTGCCATTGAAAAACATCCAGAAATGTTTGAAGCTACTGACTGAATGAAAGGAGCTGGCATCTCACTCTCTTTGAATCTTCTTTATCATGCTAGGATTAGCAGGAAAAAGCAAAAAATTTCAGAATTGCACCTTGCAATGTGGAGATATTACTGTTTGTGCATTTACAATATTCATTGATTTTTGCCATTGAAAAACATGTTTTTCATATACCAGAAATGTTTGAAGCTACTGACGGAAGGAATGGAGCTGGCATCTCACTCTCTTTGAATCTTCTTTATCATGCTAGGATTAGCAGGAAAAAGCAAAAAATTTCAGAATTCCACCTTGCAATGTGGAGATATTACTGTTTGTGCATTTACAATATTCATTGATTTTTGCCATTGAAAAACATGTTTTTCATATACCAGAAATGTTTGAAGCTACTGACTGAATGAAAGGAGCTGGCATCTTACTCTCTTTGAATCTTCTTTATCCTGCTAGGATTAGCAGGAAAAAGCAAAAAATTTCAGAATTGCACCTTGCAATGTGGAGATATTACTGTTTGTGCATTTACAATATTCATTGATTTTTGCCATTGAAAAACGTCCAGAAATGTTTGAAGCTACTGACTGAATGAAAGGAGCTGGCATCTCACTCTCTTTGAATCTTCTTTATCATGCTAGGATTAACAGGAAAAAGCAAAAAATTTCAGAATTGCACCTTGCAATGTGGAGATATTACTGTTTGTGCATTTACAATATTCATTGATTTTTGCCATTGAAAAACATCCAGAAATGTTTGAAGCTACTGACTGAATGAAAGGAGCTGGCATCTCACTCTCTTTGAATCTTCTTTATCATGCTAGGATTAGCAGGAAAAAGCAAAAAATTTCAGAATTGCACCTTGCAATGTGGAGATATTACTGTTTGTGCATTTACAATATTCATTGATTTTTGCCATTGAAAAACATGTTTTTCATATACCAGAAATGTTTGAAGCTACTGACTGAATGAATGGAGCTGGCATCTCACTCTCTTTGAATCTTCTTTATCATGCTAGGATTAGCAGGAAAAAGCAAGAAATTTCAGAATTCCACCTTGCAATGTGGAGATATTACTGTTTGTGCATTTACAATATTCATTGATTTTTGCCATTGAAAAACATGTTTTTCATATACCAGAAATGTTTGAAGCTACTGACTGAATGAAAGGAGCTGGCATCTCACTCTCTTTGAATCTTCTTTATCATGCTAGGATTAACAGGAAAAAGCAAAAAATTTCAGAATTGCACCTTGCAATGTGGAGATATTACTGTTTGTGCATTTACAATATTCATTGATTTTTGCCATTGAAAAATGTCCAGAAATGTTTGAAGCTACTGACTGAATGAAAGGAGCTGGCATCTCACTCTCTTTGAATCTTCTTTATCATGCTAGGATTAGCAGGAAAAAGCAAAAAATTTCAGAATTGCACCTTGCAATGTGGAGATATTACTGTTTGTGCATTTACAATATTCATTGATTTTTGCCATTGAAAAACATGTTTTTCATATACCAGAAATGTTTGAAGCTACTGACTGAATGAAAGGAGCTGGCATCTCACTCTCTTTGAATCTTCTTTATCATGCTAGGATTAACAGGAAAAAGCAAAAAATTTCAGAATTGCACCTTGCAATGTGGAGATATTACTGTTTGTGCATTTACAATATTCATTGATTTTTGCCATTGAAAAACATGTTTTTCATATACCAGAAATGTTTGAAGCTACTGACTGAATGAAAGGAGCTGGCATCTTACTCTCTTTGAATCTTCTTTATCCTGCTAGGATTAGCAGGAAAACGCAAAAAATTTCAGAATTGCACCTTGCAATGTGGAGATATTACTGTTTGTGCATTTACAATATTCATTGATTTTTGCCATTGAAAAACGTCCAGAAATGTTTGAAGCTACTGACTGAATGAAAGGAGCTGGCATCTCACTCTCTTTGAATCTTCTTTATCATGCTAGGATTAGCAGGAAAAAGCAAAAAATTTCAGAATTGCACCTTGCAATGTGGAGATATTACTGTTTGTGCATTTACAATATTCATTGATTTTTGCCATTGAAAAACATGTTTTTCATATACCAGAAATGTTTGAAGCTACTGACTGAAGGAATGGAGCTGGCATCTCACTCTCTTTGAATCTTCTTTATCATGCTAGGATTAGCAGGAAAAAGCAAAAAATTTCAGAATTCCACCTTGCAATGTGGAGATATTACTGTTTGTGCATTTACAATATTCATTGATTTTTGCCATTGAAAAACATGTTTTTCATATACCAGAAATGTTTGAAGCTACTGACTGAATGAAAGGAGCTGGCATCTTACTCTCTTTGAATCTTCTTTATCCTGCTAGGATTAGCAGGAAAAAGCAAAAAATTTCAGAATTGCACCTTGCAATGTGGAGATATTACTGTTTGTGCATTTACAATATTCATTGATTTTTGCCATTGAAAAACGTCCAGAAATGTTTGAAGCTACTGACTGAATGAAAGGAGCTGGCATCTCACTCTCTTTGAATCTTCTTTATCATGCTAGGATTAGCAGGAAAAAGCAAAAAATTTCAGAATTGCACCTTGCAATGTGGAGATATTACTGTTTGTGCATTTACAATATTCATTGATTTTTGCCATTGAAAAACATGTTTTTCATATACCAGAAATGTTTGAAGCTACTGACTGAATGAAAGGAGCTGGCATCTCACTCTCTTTGAATCTTCTTTATCATGCTAGGATTAGCAGGAAAAAGCAAAAAATTTCAGAATTGCACCTTGCAGTGTGGAGATATTACTGTTTGTGCATTTACAATATTCATTGATTTTTGCCATTGAAAAACATGTTTTTCATATACCAGAAATGTTTGAAGCTACTGACTGAATGAAAGGAGCTGGCATCTTACTCTCTTTGAATCTTCTTTATCCTGCTAGGATTAGCAGGAAAAAGCAAAAAATTTCAGAATTGCACCTTCCAATGTGGAGATATTACTGTTTGTGCATTTACAATATTCATTGATTTTTGCCATTGAAAAACATCCAGAAATGTTTGAAGCTACTGACTGAATGAAAGGAGCTGGCATCTCACTCTCTTTTAATCTTCTTTATCATGCTAGGATTAGCAGGAAAAAGCAAAAAATTTCAGAATTGCACCTTGCAATGTGGAGATATTACTGTTTGTGCATTTACAATATTCATTGATTTTTGCCATTGAAAAACATGTTTTTCATATACCAGAAATGTTTGAAGCTACTGACTGAATGAATGGAGCTGGCATCTCACTCTCTTTGAATCTTCTTTATCATGCTAGGATTAGCAGGAAAAAGCAAAAAATTTCAGAATTCCACCTTGCAATGTGGAGATATTACTGTTTGTGCATTTACAATATTCATTGATTTTTGCCATTGAAAAACATGTTTTTCATATACCAGAAATGTTTGAAGCTACTGACTGAATGAAAGGAGCTGGCATCTCACTCTCTTTGAATCTTCTTTATCATGCTAGGATTAGCAGGAAAAAGCAAAAAATTTCAGAATTGCACCTTGCAATGTGGAGATATTACTGTTTGTGCATTTACAATATTCATTGATTTTTGCCATTGAAAAACATGTTTTTCATATACCAGAAATGTTTGAAGCTACTGACTGAATGAAAGGAGCTGGCATCTCACTCTCTTTGAATCTTCTTTATCATGCTAGGATTAGCAGGAAAAAGCAAAAAATTTCAGAATTGCACCTTGCAGTGTGGAGATATTACTGTTTGTGCATTTACAATATTCATTGATTTTTGCCATTGAAAAACATGTTTTTCATATACCAGAAATGTTTGAAGCTACTGACTGAATGAAAGGAGCTGGCATCTTACTCTCTTTGAATCTTCTTTATCCTGCTAGGATTAGCAGGAAAAAGCAAAAAATTTCAGAATTGCACCTTCCAATGTGGAGATATTACTGTTTGTGCATTTACAATATTCATTGATTTTTGCCATTGAAAAACATCCAGAAATGTTTGAAGCTACTGACTGAATGAAAGGAGCTGGCATCTCACTCTCTTTGAATCTTCTTTATCATGCTAGGATTAGAAGGAAAAAGCAAAAAATTTCAGAATTGCACCTTGCAATGTGGAGATATTACTGTTTGTGCATTTACAATATTCATTGATTTTTGCCATTGAAAAACATGTTTTTCATATACCAGAAATGTTTGAAGCTACTGACTGAAGGAATGGAGCTGGCATCTCACTCTCTTTGAATCTTCTTTATCATGCTAGGATTAGCAGGAAAAAGCAAAAAATTTCAGAATTCCACCTTGCAATGTGGAGATATTACTGTTTGTGCATTTACAATATTCATTGATTTTTGCCATTGAAAAACATGTTTTTCATATACCAGAAATGTTTGAAGCTACTGACTGAATGAAAGGAGCTGGCATCTTACTCTCTTTGAATCTTCTTTATCCTGCTAGGATTAGCAGGAAAAAGCAAAAAATTTCAGAATTGCACCTTGCAATGTGGAGATATTACTGTTTGTGCATTTACAATATTCATTGATTTTTGCCATTGAAAAACGTCCAGAAATGTTTGAAGCTACTGACTGAATGAAAGGAGCTGGCATCTCACTCTCTTTGAATCTTCTTTATCATGCTAGGATTAGCAGGAAAAAGCAAAAAATTTCAGAATTGCACCTTGCAATGTGGAGATATTACTGTTTGTGCATTTACAATATTCATTGATTTTTGCCATTGAAAAACATGTTTTTCATATACCAGAAATGTTTGAAGCTACTGACTGAATGAAAGGAGCTGGCATCTCACTCTCTTTGAATCTTCTTTATCATGCTAGGATTAGCAGGAAAAAGCAAAAAATTTCAGAATTGCACCTTGCAGTGTGGAGATATTACTGTTTGTGCATTTACAATATTCATTGATTTTTGCCATTGAAAAACATGTTTTTCATATACCAGAAATGTTTGAAGCTACTGACTGAATGAAAGGAGCTGGCATCTTACTCTCTTTGAATCTTCTTTATCCTGCTAGGATTAGCAGGAAAAAGCAAAAAATTTCAGAATTGCACCTTCCAATGTGGAGATATTACTGTTTGTGCATTTATAATATTCATTGATTTTTGCCATTGAAAAACATCCAGAAATGTTTGAAGCTACTGACTGAATGAAAGGAGCTGGCATCTCACTCTCTTTTAATCTTCTTTATCATGCTAGGATTAGCAGGAAAAAGCAAAAAATTTCAGAATTGCACCTTGCAATGTGGAGATATTACTGTTTGTGCATTTACAATATTCATTGATTTTTGCCATTGAAAAACATGTTTTTCATATACCAGAAATGTTTGAAGCTACTGACTGAATGAATGGAGCTGGCATCTCACTCTCTTTGAATCTTCTTTATCATGCTAGGATTAGCAGGAAAAAGCAAAAAATTTCAGAATTCCACCTTGCAATGTGGAGATATTACTGTTTGTGCATTTACAATATTCATTGATTTTTGCCATTGAAAAACATGTTTTTCATATACCAGAAATGTTTGAAGCTACTGACTGAATGAAAGGAGCTGGCATCTCACTCTCTTTGAATCTTCTTTATCATGCTAGGATTAGCAGGAAAAAGCAAAAAATTTCAGAATTGCACCTTGCAATGTGGAGATATTACTGTTTGTGCATTTACAATATTCATTGATTTTTGCCATTGAAAAACATGTTTTTCATATACCAGAAATGTTTGAAGCTACTGACTGAATGAAAGGAGCTGGCATCTTACTCTCTTTGAATCTTCTTTATCCTGCTAGGATTAGCAGGAAAAAGCAAAAAATTTCAGAATTGCACCTTGCAATGTGGAGATATTACTGTTTGTGCATTTACAATATTCATTGATTTTTGCCATTGAAAAACGTCCAGAAATGTTTGAAGCTACTGACTGAATGAAAGGAGCTGGCATTTTACTCTCTTTGAATCTACTTTATCCTGCTAGGATTAGCAGGAAAAAGCAAAAAATTTCAAAATTGCACCTTGCAATGTGGAGATATTACTGTTTGTGCATTTACAATATTCATTGATTTTTGCCATTGAAAAACGTCCAGAAATGTTTGAAGCTACTGACTGAATGAAAGGAGCTGGCATCTCACTCTCTTTGAATCTTCTTTATCATGCTAGGATTAGCAGGAAAAAGCAAAAAATTTCAGAATTGCACCTTGCAATGTGGAGATATTACTGTTTGTGCATTTACAATATTCATTGATTTTTGCCATTGAAAAACATGTTTTTCATATACCAGAAATGTTTGAAGCTACTGACTGAATGAAAGGAGCTGGCATCTCACTCTCTTTGAATCTTCTTTATCATGCTAGGATTAGCAGGAAAAAGCAAAAACTTTCAGAATTGCACCTTGCAGTGTGGAGATATTACTGTTTGTGCATTTACAATATTCATTGATTTTTGCCATTGAAAAACATGTTTTTCATATACCAGAAATGTTTGAAGCTACTCACTGAATGAAAGGAGCTGGCATCTTACTCTCTTTGAATCTTCTTTATCCTGCTAGGATTAGCAGGAAAAAGCAAAAAATTTCAGAATTGCACCTTCCAATGTGGAGATATTACTGTTTGTGCATTTACAATATTCATTGATTTTTGCCATTGAAAAACATCCAGAAATGTTTGAAGCTACTGACTGAATGAAAGGAGCTGGCATCTCACTCTCTTTGAATCTTCTTTATCATGCTAGGATTAGCAGGAAAAAGCAAAAAATTTCAGAATTGCACCTTGCAATGTGGAGATATTACTGTCTGTGCATTTACAATATTCATTGATTTTTGCCATTGAAAAACATGTTTTTCATATACCAGAAATGTTTGAAGCTACTGACTGAATGAATGGAGCTGGCATCTCACTCTCTTTGAATCTTCTTTATCATGCTAGGATTAGCAGGAAAAAGCAAAAAATTTCAGAATTCCACCTTGCAATGTGGAGATATTACAGTTTGTGCATTTACAATATTCATTGATTTTTGCCATTGAAAAACATGTTTTTCATATACCAGAAGTGTTTGAAGCTACTGACTGAATGAAAGGAGCTGGCATCTCACTCTCTTTGAATCTTCTTTATCATGCTACGATTAACAGGAAAAAGGAAAAAAAAATTTCAGAATTGCACCTTGCAATGTGGAGATATTACTGTTTGTGCATTTACAATATTCATTGATTTTTGCCATTGAAAAACGTCCAGAAATGTTTAAAGCTACTGACTGAATGAAAGGAGCTGGCATCTCACTCTCTTTGAATCTTCTTTATCATGCTAGGATTAACAGGAAAAAGCAAAAAATTTCAGAATTGCACCTTGCAATGTGGAGATATTACTGTTTGTGCATTTACAATATTCATTGATTTTTGCCATTGAAAAACATCCAGAAATGTTTGAAGCTACTGACTGAATGAAAGGAGCTGGCATCTCACTCTCTTTGAATCTTCTTTATCATGCTAGGATTAGCAGGAAAAAGCAAAAAATTTCAGAATTGCACCTTGCAGTGTGGAGATATTACTGTTTGTGCATTTACAATATTCATTGATTTTTGCCATTGAAAAACATGTTTTTCATATACCAGAAATGTTTGAAGCTACTGACTGAATGAAAGGAGCTGGCATCTTACTCTCTTTGAATCTTCTTTATCCTGCTAGGATTAGCAGGAAAAAGCAAAAAATTTCAGAATTGCACCTTGCAATGTGGAGATATTACTGTTTGTGCATTTACAATATTCATTGATTTTTGCCATTGAAAAACGTCCAGAAATGTTTGAAGCTACTGACTGAATGAAAGGAGCTGGCATCTCACTCTCTTTGAATCTTCTTTATCATGCTAGGATTAGCAGGAAAAAGCAAAAAATTTCAGAATTGCACCTTGCAATGTGGAGATATTACTGTTTGTGCATTTACAATATTCATTGATTTTTGCCATTGAAAAACATGTTTTTCATATACCAGAAATGTTTGAAGCTACTGACTGAATGAAAGGAGCTGGCATCTCACTCTCTTTGAATCTTCTTTATCATGCTAGGATTAGCAGGAAAAAGCAAAAAATTTCAGAATTGCACCTTGCAGTGTGGAGATATTACTGTTTGTGCATTTACAATATTCATTGATTTTTGCCATTGAAAAACATGTTTTTCATATACCAGAAATGTTTGAAGCTACTGACTGAATGAAAGGAGCTGGCATCTTACTCTCTTTGAATCTTCTTTATCCTGCTAGGATTAGCAGGAAAAAGCAAAAAATTTCAGAATTGCACCTTCCAATGTGGAGATATTACTGTTTGTGCATTTACAATATTCATTGATTTTTGCCATTGAAAAACATCCAGAAATGTTTGAAGCTACTGACTGAATGAAAGGAGCTGGCATCTCACTCTCTTTTAATCTTCTTTATCATGCTAGGATTAGCAGGAAAAAGCAAAAAATTTCAGAATTGCACCTTGCAATGTGGAGATATTACTGTTTGTGCATTTACAATATTCATTGATTTTTGCCATTGAAAAACATGTTTTTCATATACCAGAAATGTTTGAAGCTACTGACTGAATGAATGGAGCTGGCATCTCACTCTCTTTGAATCTTCTTTATCATGCTAGGATTAGCAGGAAAAAGCAAAAAATTTCAGAATTCCACCTTGCAATGTGGAGATATTACTGTTTGTGCATTTACAATATTCATTGATTTTTGCCATTGAAAAACATGTTTTTCATATACCAGAAATGTTTGAAGCTACTGACTGAATGAAAGGAGCTGGCATCTCACTCTCTTTGAATCTTCTTTATCATGCTAGGATTAGCAGGAAAAAGCAAAAAATTTCAGAATTGCACCTTGCAATGTGGAGATATTACTGTTTGTGCATTTACAATATTCATTGATTTTTGCCATTGAAAAACATGTTTTTCATATACCAGAAATGTTTGAAGCTACTGACTGAATGAAAGGAGCTGGCATCTCACTCTCTTTGAATCTTCTTTATCATGCTAGGATTAGCAGGAAAAAGCAAAAAATTTCAGAATTGCACCTTGCAGTGTGGAGATATTACTGTTTGTGCATTTACAATATTCATTCATTTTTGCCATTGAAAAACATGTTTTTCATATACCAGAAATGTTTGAAGCTACTGACTGAATGAAAGGAGCTGGCATCTTACTCTCTTTGAATCTTCTTTATCCTGCTAGGATTAGCAGGAAAAAGCAAAAAATTTCAGAATTGCACCTTCCAATGTGGAGATATTACTGTTTGTGCATTTACAATATTCATTGATTTTTGCCATTGAAAAACATCCAGAAATGTTTGAAGCTACTGACTGAATGAAAGGAGCTGGCATCTCACTCTCTTTGAATCTTCTTTATCATGCTAGGATTAGAAGGAAAAAGCAAAAAATTTCAGAATTGCACCTTGCAATGTGGAGATATTACTGTTTGTGCATTTACAATATTCATTGATTTTTGCCATTGAAAAACATGTTTTTCATATACCAGAAATGTTTGAAGCTACTGACTGAAGGAATGGAGCTGGCATCTCACTCTCTTTGAATCTTCTTTATCATGCTAGGATTAGCAGGAAAAAGCAAAAAATTTCAGAATTGCACCTTGCAGTGTGGAGATATTACTGTTTGTGCATTTACAATATTCATTGATTTTTGCCATTGAAAAACATGTTTTTCATATACCAGAAATGTTTGAAGCTACTGACTGAATGAAAGGAGCTGGCATCTTACTCTCTTTGAATCTTCTTTATCCTGCTAGGATTAGCAGGAAAAAGCAAAAAATTTCAGAATTGCACCTTCCAATGTGGAGATATTACTGTTTGTGCATTTACAATATTCATTGATTTTTGCCATTGAAAAACATCCAGAAATGTTTGAAGCTACTGACTGAATGAAAGGAGCTGGCATCTCACTCTCTTTTAATCTTCTTTATCATGCTAGGATTAGCAGGAAAAAGCAAAAAATTTCAGAATTGCACCTTGCAATGTGGAGATATTACTGTTTGTGCATTTACAATATTCATTGATTTTTGCCATTGAAAAACATGTTTTTCATATACCAGAAATGTTTGAAGCTACTGACTGAATGAATGGAGCTGGCATCTCACTCTCTTTGAATCTTCTTTATCATGCTAGGATTAGCAGGAAAAAGCAAAAAATTTCAGAATTCCACCTTGCAATGTGGAGATATTACTGTTTGTGCATTTACAATATTCATTGATTTTTGCCATTGAAAAACATGTTTTTCATATACCAGAAATGTTTGAAGCTACTGACTGAATGAAAGGAGCTGGCATCTCACTCTCTTTGAATCTTCTTTATCATGCTAGGATTAGCAGGAAAAAGCAAAAAATTTCAGAATTGCACCTTGCAATGTGGAGATATTACTGTTTGTGCATTTACAATATTCATTGATTTTTGCCATTGAAAAACATGTTTTTCATATACCAGAAATGTTTGAAGCTACTGACTGAATGAAAGGAGCTGGCATATCACTCTCTTTGAATCTTCTTTATCATGCTAGGATTAGCAGGAAAAAGCAAAAAATTTCAGAATTGCACCTTGCAATGTGGAGATATTACTGTTTGTGCATTTACAATATTCATTGATTTTTGCCATTGAAAAACATGTTTTTCATATACCAGAAATGTTTGAAGCTACTGACTGAATGAAAGGAGCTGGCATCTTACTCTCTTTGAATCTTCTTTATCCTGCTAGGATTAGCAGGAAAAAGCAAAAAATTTCAGAATTGCACCTTGCAATGTGGAGATATTACTGTTTGTGCATTTACAATATTCATTGATTTTTGCCATTGAAAAACGTCCAGAAATGTTTGAAGCTACTGACTGAATGAAAGGAGCTGGCATCTTACTCTCTTTGAATCTTCTTTATCCTGCTAGGATTAGCAGGAAAAAGCAAAAAATTTCAAAATTGCACCTTGCAATGTGGAGATATTACTGTTTGTGCATTTACAATATTCATTGATTTTTGCCATTGAAAAACGTCCAGAAATGTTTGAAGCTACTGACTGAATGAAAGGAGCTGGCATCTCACTCTCTTTGAATCTTCTTTATCATGCTAGGATTAGCAGGAAAAAGCAAAAAATTTCAGAATTGCACCTTGCAATGTGGAGATATTACTGTTTGTGCATTTACAATATTCATTGATTTTTGCCATTGAAAAACATGTTTTTCATATACCAGAAATGTTTGAAGCTACTGACTGAATGAAAGGAGCTGGCATCTCACTCTCTTTGAATCTTCTTTATCATGCTAGGATTAGCAGGAAAAAGCAAAAAATTTCAGAATTGCACCTTGCAGTGTGGAGATATTACTGTTTGTGCATTTACAATATTCATTGATTTTTGCCATTGAAAAACATGTTTTTCATATACCAGAAATGTTTGAAGCTACTCACTGAATGAAAGGAGCTGGCATCTTACTCTCTTTGCATCTTCTTTATCCTGCTAGGATTAGCAGGAAAAAGCAAAAAATTTCAGAATTGCACCTTCCAATGTGGAGATATTACTGTTTGTGCATTTACAATATTCATTGATTTTTGCCATTGAAAAACATCCAGAAATGTTTGAAGCTACTGACTGAATGAAAGGAGCTGGCATCTCACTCTCTTTGAATCTTCTTTATCATGCTAGGATTAGCAGGAAAAAGCAAAAAATTTCAGAATTGCACCTTGCAATGTGGAGATATTACTGTCTGTGCATTTACAATATTCATTGATTTTTGCCATTGAAAAACATGTTTTTCATATACCAGAAATGTTTGAAGCTACTGACTGAATGAATGGAGCTGGCATCTCACTCTCTTTGAATCTTCTTTATCATGCTAGGATTAGCAGGAAAAAGCAAAAAATTTCAGAACTGCACCTTGCAGTGTGGAGATATTACTGTTTGTGCATTTACAATATTCATTGATTTTTGCCATTGAAAAACATGTTTTTCATATACCAGAAATGTTTGAAGCTACTGACTGAATGAAAGGAGCTGGCATCTTACTCTCTTTGAATCTTCTTTATCCTGCTAGGATTAGCAGGAAAAAGCAAAAAATTTCAGAATTGCACCTTCCAATGTGGAGATATTACTGTTTGTGCATTTACAATATTCATTGATTTTTGCCATTGAAAAACATCCAGAAATGTTTGAAGCTACTGACAGAATGAAAGGAGCTGGCATCTCACTCTCTTTGAATCTTCTTTATCATGCTAGGATTAGCAGGAAAAAGCAAAAAATTTCAGAATTGCACCTTGCAATGTGGAGATATTACTGTTTGTGCATTTACAATATTCATTGATTTTTGCCATTGAAAAACATGTTTTTCATATACCAGAAATGTTTGAAGCTACTGACTGAAGGAATGGAGCTGGCATCTCACTCTCTTTGAATCTTCTTTATCATGCTAGGATTAGCAGGAAAAAGCAAAAAATTTCAGAATTCCACCTTGCAATGTGGAGATATTACTGTTTGTGCATTTACAATATTCATTGATTTTTGCCATTGAAAAACATGTTTTTCATATACCAGAAATGTTTGAAGCTACTGACTGAATGAAAGGAGCTGGCATCTTACTCTCTTTGAATCTTCTTTATCCTGCTAGGATTAGCAGGAAAAAGCAAAAAATTTCAGAATTGCACCTTGCAATGTGGAGATATTACTGTTTGTGCATTTACAATATTCATTGATTTTTGCCATTGAAAAACGTCCAGAAATGTTTGAAGCTACTGACTGAATGAAAGGAGCTGGCATCTCACTCTCTTTGAATCTTCTTTATCATGCTAGGATTAACAGGAAAAAGCAAAAAATTTCAGAATTGCACCTTGCAATGTGGAGATATTACTGTTTGTGCATTTACAATATTCATTGATTTTTGCCATTGAAAAACATCCAGAAATGTTTGAAGCTACTGACTGAATGAAAGGAGCTGGCATCTCACTCTCTTTGAATCTTCTTTATCATGCTAGGATTAGCAGGAAAAAGCAAAAAATTTCAGAATTGCACCTTGCAATGTGGAGATATTACTGTTTGTGCATTTACAATATTCATTGATTTTTGCCATTGAAAAACATGTTTTTCATATACCAGAAATGTTTGAAGCTACTGACTGAATGAATGGAGCTGGCATCTCACTCTCTTTGAATCTTCTTTATCATGCTAGGATTAGCAGGAAAAAGCAAGAAATTTCAGAATTCCACCTTGCAATGTGGAGATATTACTGTTTGTGCATTTACAATATTCATTGATTTTTGCCATTGAAAAACATGTTTTTCATATACCAGAAATGTTTGAAGCTACTGACTGAATGAAAGGAGCTGGCATCTCACTCTCTTTGAATCTACTTTATCATGCTAGGATTAACAGGAAAAAGCAAAAAATTTCAGAATTGCACCTTGCAATGTGGAGATATTACTGTTTGTGCATTTACAATATTCATTGATTTTTGCCATTGAAAAACGTCCAGAAATGTTTGAAGCTACTGACTGAATGAAAGGAGCTGGCATCTCACTCTCTTTGAATCTTCTTTATCATGCTAGGATTAGCAGGAAAAAGCAAAAAATTTCAGAATTGCACCTTGCAATGTGGAGATATTACTGTTTGTGCATTTACAATATTCATTGATTTTTGCCATTGAAAAACATGTTTTTCATATACCAGAAATGTTTGAAGCTACTGACTGAATGAAAGGAGCTGGCATCTCACTCTCTTTGAATCTTCTTTATCATGCTAGGATTAACAGGAAAAAGCAAAAAATTTCAGAATTGCACCTTGCAATGTGGAGATATTACTGTTTGTGCATTTACAATATTCATTGATTTTTGCCATTGAAAAACATGTTTTTCATATACCAGAAATGTTTGAAGCTACTGACTGAATGAAAGGAGCTGGCATCTTACTCTCTTTGAATCTTCTTTATCCTGCTAGGATTAGCAGGAAAACGCAAAAAATTTCAGAATTGCACCTTGCAATGTGGAGATATTACTGTTTGTGCATTTACAATATTCATTGATTTTTGCCATTGAAAAACGTCCAGAAATGTTTGAAGCTACTGACTGAATGAAAGGAGCTGGCATCTCACTCTCTTTGAATCTTCTTTATCATGCTAGGATTAGCAGGAAAAAGCAAAAAATTTCAGAATTGCACCTTGCAATGTGGAGATATTACTGTTTGTGCATTTACAATATTCATTGATTTTTGCCATTGAAAAACATGTTTTTCATATACCAGAAATGTTTGAAGCTACTGACTGAATGAAAGGAGCTGGCATCTCACTCTCTTTGAATCTTCTTTATCATGCTAGGATTAGCAGGAAAAAGCAAAAAATTTCAGAATTGCACCTTGCAGTGTGGAGATATTACTGTTTGTGCATTTACAATATTCATTGATTTTTGCCATTGAAAAACATGTTTTTCATATACCAGAAATGTTTGAAGCTACTGACTGAATGAAAGGAGCTGGCATCTTACTCTCTTTGAATCTTCTTTATCCTGCTAGGATTAGCAGGAAAAAGCAAAAAATTTCAGAATTGCACCTTCCAATGTGGAGATATTACTGTTTGTGCATTTACAATATTCATTGATTTTTGCCATTGAAAAACATCCAGAAATGTTTGAAGCTACTGACTGAATGAAAGGAGCTGGCATCTCACTCTCTTTGAATCTTCTTTATCATGCTAGGATTAGCAGGAAAAAGCAAAAAATTTCAGAATTGCACCTTGCAATGTGGAGATATTACTGTTTGTGCATTTACAATATTCATTGATTTTTGCCATTGAAAAACATGTTTTTCATATACCAGAAATGTTTGAAGCTACTGACTGAATGAAAGGAGCTGGCATCTCACTCTCTTTGAATCTTCTTTATCATGCTAGGATTAGCAGGAAAAAGCAAAAAATTTCAGAATTGCACCTTGCAATGTGGAGATATTACTGTTTGTGCATTTACAATATTCATTGATTTTTGCCATTGAAAAACATGTTTTTCATATACCAGAAATGTTTGAAGCTACTGACTGAATGAAAGGAGCTGGCATCTTACTCTCTTTGAATCTTCTTTATCCTGCTAGGATTAGCAGGAAAAAGCAAAAAATTTCAGAATTGCACCTTGCAATGTGGAGATATTACTGTTTGTGCATTTACAATATTCATTGATTTTTGCCATTGAAAAACGTCCAGAAATGTTTGAAGCTACTGACTGAATGAAAGGAGCTGGCATCTTACTCTCTTTGAATCTTCTTTATCCTGCTAGGATTAGCAGGAAAAAGCAAAAAATTTCAAAATTGCACCTTGCAATGTGGAGATATTACTGTTTGTGCATTTACAATATTCATTGATTTTTGCCATTGAAAAACGTCCAGAAATGTTTGAAGCTACTGACTGAATGAAAGGAGCAGGCATCTCACTCTCTTTGAATCTTCTTTATCATGCTAGGATTAGCAGGAAAAAGCAAAAAATTTCAGAATTGCACCTTGCAATGTGGAGATATTACTGTTTGTGCATTTACAATATTCATTGATTTTTGCCATTGAAAAACATGTTTTTCATATACCAGAAATGTTTGAAGCTACTGACTGAATGAAAGGAGCTGGCATCTCACTCTCTTTGAATCTTCTTTATCATGCTAGGATTAGCAGGAAAAAGCAAAAAATTTCAGAATTGCACCTTGCAGTGTGGAGATATTACTGTTTGTGCATTTACAATATTCATTGATTTTTGCCATTGAAAAACATGTTTTTCATATACCAGAAATGTTTGAAGCTACTGACTGAATGAAAGGAGCTGGCATCTTACTCTCTTTGAATCTTCTTTATCCTGCTAGGATTAGCAGGAAAAAGCAAAAAATTTCAGAATTGCACCTTGCAATGTGGAGATATTACTGTTTGTGCATTTACAATATTCATTGATTTTTGCCATTGAAAAACGTCCAGAAATGTTTGAAGCTACTGACTGAATGAAAGGAGCTGGCATCTTACTCTCTTTGAATCTTCTTTATCCTGCTAGGATTAGCAGGAAAAAGCAAAAAATTTCAAAATTGCACCTTGCAATGTGGAGATATTACTGTTTGTGCATTTACAATATTCATTGATTTTTGCCATTGAAAAACGTCCAGAAATGTTTGAAGCTACTGACTGAATGAAAGGAGCTGGCATCTCACTCTCTTTGAATCTTCTTTATCATGCTAGGATTAGCAGGAAAAAGCAAAAAATTTCAGAATTGCACCTTGCAATGTGGAGATATTACTGTTTGTGCATTTACAATATTCATTGATTTTTGCCATTGAAAAACATGTTTTTCATATACCAGAAATGTTTGAAGCTACTGACTGAATGAAAGGAGCTGGCATCTCACTCTCTTTGAATCTTCTTTATCATGCTAGGATTAGCAGGAAAAAGCAAAAAATTTCAGAATTGCACCTTGCAGTGTGGAGATATTACTGTTTGTGCATTTACAATATTCATTGATTTTTGCCATTGAAAAACATGTTTTTCATATACCAGAAATGTTTGAAGCTACTCACTGAATGAAAGGAGCTGGCATCTTACTCTCTTTGCATCTTCTTTATCCTGCTAGGATTAGCAGGAAAAAGCAAAAAATTTCAGAATTGCACCTTCCAATGTGGAGATATTACTGTTTGTGCATTTACAATATTCATTGATTTTTGCCATTGAAAAACATCCAGAAATGTTTGAAGCTACTGACTGAATGAAAGGAGCTGGCATCTCACTCTCTTTGAATCTTCTTTATCATGCTAGGATTAGCAGGAAAAAGCAAAAAATTTCAGAATTGCACCTTGCAATGTGGAGATATTACTGTCTGTGCATTTACAATATTCATTGATTTTTGCCATTGAAAAACATGTTTTTCATATACCAGAAATGTTTGAAGCTACTGACTGAATGAATGGAGCTGGCATCTCACTCTCTTTGAATCTTCTTTATCATGCTAGGATTAGCAGGAAAAAGCAAAAAATTTCAGAACTGCACCTTGCAGTGTGGAGATATTACTGTTTGTGCATTTACAATATTCATTGATTTTTGCCATTGAAAAACATGTTTTTCATATACCAGAAATGTTTGAAGCTACTGACTGAATGAAAGGAGCTGGCATCTTACTCTCTTTGAATCTTCTTTATCCTGCTAGGATTAGCAGGAAAAAGCAAAAAATTTCAGAATTGCACCTTCCAATGTGGAGATATTACTGTTTGTGCATTTACAATATTCATTGATTTTTGCCATTGAAAAACATCCAGAAATGTTTGAAGCTACTGACTGAATGAAAGGAGCTGGCATCTCACTCTCTTTGAATCTTCTTTATCATGCTAGGATTAGCAGGAAAAAGCAAAAAATTTCAGAATTGCACCTTGCAATGTGGAGATATTACTGTTTGTGCATTTACAATATTCATTGATTTTTGCCATTGAAAAACATGTTTTTCATATACCAGAAATGTTTGAAGCTACTGACTGAAGGAATGGAGCTGGCATCTCACTCTCTTTGAATCTTCTTTATCATGCTAGGATTAGCAGGAAAAAGCAAAAAATTTCAGAATTCCACCTTGCAATGTGGAGATATTACTGTTTGTGCATTTACAATATTCATTGATTTTTGCCATTGAAAAACATGTTTTTCATATACCAGAAATGTTTGAAGCTACTGACTGAATGAAAGGAGCTGGCATCTTACTCTCTTTGAATCTTCTTTATCCTGCTAGGATTAGCAGGAAAAAGCAAAAAATTTCAGAATTGCACCTTGCAATGTGGAGATATTACTGTTTGTGCATTTACAATATTCATTGATTTTTGCCATTGAAAAACGTCCAGAAATGTTTGAAGCTACTGACTGAATGAAAGGAGCTGGCATCTCACTCTCTTTGAATCTTCTTTATCATGCTAGGATTAACAGGAAAAAGCAAAAAATTTCAGAATTGCACCTTGCAATGTGGAGATATTACTGTTTGTGCATTTACAATATTCATTGATTTTTGCCATTGAAAAACATCCAGAAATGTTTGAAGCTACTGACTGAATGAAAGGAGCTGGCATCTCACTCTCTTTGAATCTTCTTTATCATGCTAGGATTAGCAGGAAAAAGCAAAAAATTTCAGAATTGCACCTTGCAATGTGGAGATATTACTGTTTGTGCATTTACAATATTCATTGATTTTTGCCATTGAAAAACATGTTTTTCATATACCAGAAATGTTTGAAGCTACTGACTGAATGAATGGAGCTGGCATCTCACTCTCTTTGAATCTTCTTTATCATGCTAGGATTAGCAGGAAAAAGCAAGAAATTTCAGAATTCCACCTTGCAATGTGGAGATATTACTGTTTGTGCATTTACAATATTCATTGATTTTTGCCATTGAAAAACATGTTTTTCATATACCAGAAATGTTTGAAGCTACTGACTGAATGAAAGGAGCTGGCATCTCACTCTCTTTGAATCTACTTTATCATGCTAGGATTAACAGGAAAAAGCAAAAAATTTCAGAATTGCACCTTGCAATGTGGAGATATTACTGTTTGTGCATTTACAATATTCATTGATTTTTGCCATTGAAAAACGTCCAGAAATGTTTGAAGCTACTGACTGAATGAAAGGAGCTGGCATCTCACTCTCTTTGAATCTTCTTTATCATGCTAGGATTAGCAGGAAAAAGCAAAAAATTTCAGAATTGCACCTTGCAATGTGGAGATATTACTGTTTGTGCATTTACAATATTCATTGATTTTTGCCATTGAAAAACATGTTTTTCATATACCAGAAATGTTTGAAGCTACTGACTGAATGAAAGGAGCTGGCATCTCACTCTCTTTGAATCTTCTTTATCATGCTAGGATTAACAGGAAAAAGCAAAAAATTTCAGAATTGCACCTTGCAATGTGGAGATATTACTGTTTGTGCATTTACAATATTCATTGATTTTTGCCATTGAAAAACATGTTTTTCATATACCAGAAATGTTTGAAGCTACTGACTGAATGAAAGGAGCTGGCATCTTACTCTCTTTGAATCTTCTTTATCCTGCTAGGATTAGCAGGAAAACGCAAAAAATTTCAGAATTGCACCTTGCAATGTGGAGATATTACTGTTTGTGCATTTACAATATTCATTGATTTTTGCCATTGAAAAACGTCCAGAAATGTTTGAAGCTACTGACTGAATGAAAGGAGCTGGCATCTCACTCTCTTTGAATCTTCTTTATCATGCTAGGATTAGCAGGAAAAAGCAAAAAATTGCAGAATTGCACCTTGCAATGTGGAGATATTACTGTTTGTGCATTTACAATATTCATTGATTTTTGCCATTGAAAAACATGTTTTTCATATACCAGAAATGTTTGAAGCTACTGACTGAATGAAAGGAGCTGGCATCTCACTCTCTTTGAATCTTCTTTATCATGCTAGGATTAGCAGGAAAAAGCAAAAAATTTCAGAATTGCACCTTGCAGTGTGGAGATATTACTGTTTGTGCATTTACAATATTCATTGATTTTTGCCATTGAAAAACATGTTTTTCATATACCAGAAATGTTTGAAGCTACTGACTGAATGAAAGGAGCTGGCATCTTACTCTCTTTGAATCTTCTTTATCCTGCTAGGATTAGCAGGAAAAAGCAAAAAATTTCAGAATTGCACCTTCCAATGTGGAGATATTACTGTTTGTGCATTTACAATATTCATTGATTTTTGCCATTGAAAAACATCCAGAAATGTTTGAAGCTACTGACTGAATGAAAGGAGCTGGCATCTCACTCTCTTTGAATCTTCTTTATCATGCTAGGATTAGCAGGAAAAAGCAAAAAATTTCAGAATTGCACCTTGCAATGTGGAGATATTACTGTTTGTGCATTTACAATATTCATTGATTTTTGCCATTGAAAAACATGTTTTTCATATACCAGAAATGTTTGAAGCTACTGACTGAATGAAAGGAGCTGGCATCTCACTCTCTTTGAATCTTCTTTATCATGCTAGGATTAGCAGGAAAAAGCAAAAAATTTCAGAATTGCACCTTGCAATGTGGAGATATTACTGTTTGTGCATTTACAATATTCATTGATTTTTGCCATTGAAAAACATGTTTTTCATATACCAGAAATGTTTGAAGCTACTGACTGAATGAAAGGAGCTGGCATCTTACTCTCTTTGAATCTTCTTTATCCTGCTAGGATTAGCAGGAAAAAGCAAAAAATTTCAGAATTGCACCTTGCAATGTGGAGATATTACTGTTTGTGCATTTACAATATTCATTGATTTTTGCCATTGAAAAACGTCCAGAAATGTTTGAAGCTACTGACTGAATGAAAGGAGCTGGCATCTTACTCTCTTTGAATCTTCTTTATCCTGCTAGGATTAGCAGGAAAAAGCAAAAAATTTCAAAATTGCACCTTGCAATGTGGAGATATTACTGTTTGTGCATTTACAATATTCATTGATTTTTGCCATTGAAAAACGTCCAGAAATGTTTGAAGCTACTGACTGAATGAAAGGAGCAGGCATCTCACTCTCTTTGAATCTTCTTTATCATGCTAGGATTAGCAGGAAAAAGCAAAAAATTTCAGAATTGCACCTTGCAATGTGGAGATATTACTGTTTGTGCATTTACAATATTCATTGATTTTTGCCATTGAAAAACATGTTTTTCATATACCAGAAATGTTTGAAGCTACTGACTGAATGAAAGGAGCTGGCATCTCACTCTCTTTGAATCTTCTTTATCATGCTAGGATTAGCAGGAAAAAGCAAAAAATTTCAGAATTGCACCTTGCAGTGTGGAGATATTACTGTTTGTGCATTTACAATATTCATTGATTTTTGCCATTGAAAAACATGTTTTTCATATACCAGAAATGTTTGAAGCTACTCACTGAATGAAAGGAGCTGGCATCTTACTCTCTTTGAATCTTCTTTATCCTGCTAGGATTAGCAGGAAAAAGCAAAAAATTTCAGAATTGCACCTTCCAATGTGGAGATATTACTGTTTGTGCATTTACAATATTCATTGATTTTTGCCATTGAAAAACATCCAGAAATGTTTGAAGCTACTGACTGAATGAAAGGAGCTGGCATCTCACTCTCTTTGAATCTTCTTTATCATGCTAGGATTAGCAGGAAAAAGCAAAAAATTTCAGAATTGCACCTTGCAATGTGGAGATATTACTGTCTGTGCATTTACAATATTCATTGATTTTTGCCATTGAAAAACATGTTTTTCATATACCAGAAATGTTTGAAGCTACTGACTGAATGAATGGAGCTGGCATCTCACTCTCTTTGAATCTTCTTTATCATGCTAGGATTAGCAGGAAAAAGCAAAAAATTTCAGAATTCCACCTTGCAATGTGGAGATATTACAGTTTGTGCATTTACAATATTCATTGATTTTTGCCATTGAAAAACATGTTTTTCATATACCAGAAATGTTTGAAGCTACTGACTGAATGAAAGGAGCTGGCATCTCACTCTCTTTGAATCTTCTTTATCATGCTAGGATTAACAGGAAAAAGCAAAAAATTTCAGAATTGCACCTTGCAATGTGGAGATATTACTGTTTGTGCATTTACAATATTCATTGATTTTTGCCATTGAAAAACATGTTTTTCATATACCAGAAATGTTTGAAGCTACTGACTGAATGAAAGGAGCTGGCATCTTACTCTCTTTGAATCTTCTTTATCCTGCTAGGATTAGCAGGAAAACGCAAAAAATTTCAGAATTGCACCTTGCAATGTGGAGATATTACTGTTTGTGCATTTACAATATTCATTGATTTTTGCCATTGAAAAACGTCCAGAAATGTTTGAAGCTACTGACTGAATGAAAGGAGCTGGCATCTCACTCTCTTTGAATCTTCTTTATCATGCTAGGATTAGCAGGAAAAAGCAAAAAATTTCAGAATTGCACCTTGCAATGTGGAGATATTACTGTTTGTGCATTTACAATATTCATTGATTTTTGCCATTGAAAAACATGTTTTTCATATACCAGAAATGTTTGAAGCTACTGACTGAATGAAAGGAGCTGGCATCTCACTCTCTTTGAATCTTCTTTATCATGCTAGGATTAGCAGGAAAAAGCAAAAAATTTCAGAATTGCACCTTGCAGTGTGGAGATATTACTGTTTGTGCATTTACAATATTCATTGATTTTTGCCATTGAAAAACATGTTTTTCATATACCAGAAATGTTTGAAGCTACTGACTGAATGAAAGGAGCTGGCATCTTACTCTCTTTGAATCTTCTTTATCCTGCTAGGATTAGCAGGAAAAAGCAAAAAATTTCAGAATTGCACCTTCCAATGTGGAGATATTACTGTTTGTGCATTTACAATATTCATTGATTTTTGCCATTGAAAAACATCCAGAAATGTTTGAAGCTACTGACTGAATGAAAGGAGCTGGCATCTCACTCTCTTTGAATCTTCTTTATCATGCTAGGATTAGCAGGAAAAAGCAAAAAATTTCAGAATTGCACCTTGCAATGTGGAGATATTACTGTTTGTGCATTTACAATATTCATTGATTTTTGCCATTGAAAAACATGTTTTTCATATACCAGAAATGTTTGAAGCTACTGACTGAATGAAAGGAGCTGGCATCTCACTCTCTTTGAATCTTCTTTATCATGCTAGGATTAGCAGGAAAAAGCAAAAAATTTCAGAATTGCACCTTGCAATGTGGAGATATTACTGTTTGTGCATTTACAATATTCATTGATTTTTGCCATTGAAAAACATGTTTTTCATATACCAGAAATGTTTGAAGCTACTGACTGAATGAAAGGAGCTGGCATCTTACTCTCTTTGAATCTTCTTTATCCTGCTAGGATTAGCAGGAAAAAGCAAAAAATTTCAGAATTGCACCTTGCAATGTGGAGATATTACTGTTTGTGCATTTACAATATTCATTGATTTTTGCCATTGAAAAACGTCCAGAAATGTTTGAAGCTACTGACTGAATGAAAGGAGCTGGCATCTTACTCTCTTTGAATCTTCTTTATCCTGCTAGGATTAGCAGGAAAAAGCAAAAAATTTCAAAATTGCACCTTGCAATGTGGAGATATTACTGTTTGTGCATTTACAATATTCATTGATTTTTGCCATTGAAAAACGTCCAGAAATGTTTGAAGCTACTGACTGAATGAAAGGAGCTGGCATCTCACTCTCTTTGAATCTTCTTTATCATGCTAGGATTAGCAGGAAAAAGCAAAAAATTTCAGAATTGCACCTTGCAATGTGGAGATATTACTGTTTGTGCATTTACAATATTCATTGATTTTTGCCATTGAAAAACATGTTTTTCATATACCAGAAATGTTTGAAGCTACTGACTGAATGAAAGGAGCTGGCATCTCACTCTCTTTGAATCTTCTTTATCATGCTAGGATTAGCAGGAAAAAGCAAAAAATTTCAGAATTGCACCTTGCAGTGTGGAGATATTACTGTTTGTGCATTTACAATATTCATTGATTTTTGCCATTGAAAAACATGTTTTTCATATACCAGAAATGTTTGAAGCTACTCACTGAATGAAAGGAGCTGGCATCTTACTCTCTTTGAATCTTCTTTATCCTGCTAGGATTAGCAGGAAAAAGCAAAAAATTTCAGAATTGCACCTTCCAATGTGGAGATATTACTGTTTGTGCATTTACAATATTCATTGATTTTTGCCATTGAAAAACATCCAGAAATGTTTGAAGCTACTGACTGAATGAAAGGAGCTGGCATCTCACTCTCTTTGAATCTTCTTTATCATGCTAGGATTAGCAGGAAAAAGCAAAAAATTTCAGAATTGCACCTTGCAATGTGGAGATATTACTGTCTGTGCATTTACAATATTCATTGATTTTTGCCATTGAAAAACATGTTTTTCATATACCAGAAATGTTTGAAGCTACTGACTGAATGAATGGAGCTGGCATCTCACTCTCTTTGAATCTTCTTTATCATGCTAGGATTAGCAGGAAAAAGCAAAAAATTTCAGAATTCCACCTTGCAATGTGGAGATATTACAGTTTGTGCATTTACAATATTCATTGATTTTTGCCATTGAAAAACATGTTTTTCATATACCAGAAGTGTTTGAAGCTACTGACTGAATGAAAGGAGCTGGCATCTCACTCTCTTTGAATCTTCTTTATCATGCTAGGATTAACAGGAAAAAGGAAAAAAAAATTTCAGAATTGCACCTTGCAATGTGGAGATATTACTGTTTGTGCATTTACAATATTCATTGATTTTTGCCATTGAAAAACGTCCAGAAATGTTTAAAGCTACTGACTGAATGAAAGGAGCTGGCATCTCACTCTCTTTGAATCTTCTTTATCATGCTAGGATTAACAGGAAAAAGCAAAAAATTTCAGAATTGCACCTTGCAATGTGGAGATATTACTGTTTGTGCATTTACAATATTCATTGATTTTTGCCATTGAAAAACATCCAGAAATGTTTGAAGCTACTGACTGAATGAAAGGAGCTGGCATCTCACTCTCTTTGAATCTTCTTTATCATGCTAGGATTAGCAGGAAAAAGCAAAAAATTTCAGAATTGCACCTTGCAGTGTGGAGATATTACTGTTTGTGCATTTACAATATTCATTGATTTTTGCCATTGAAAAACATGTTTTTCATATACCAGAAATGTTTGAAGCTACTGACTGAATGAAAGGAGCTGGCATCTTACTCTCTTTGAATCTTCTTTATCCTGCTAGGATTAGCAGGAAAAAGCAAAAAATTTCAGAATTGCACCTTGCAATGTGGAGATATTACTGTTTGTGCATTTACAATATTCATTGATTTTTGCCATTGAAAAACGTCCAGAAATGTTTGAAGCTACTGACTGAATGAAAGGAGCTGGCATCTCACTCTCTTTGAATCTTCTTTATCATGCTAGGATTAGCAGGAAAAAGCAAAAAATTTCAGAATTGCACCTTGCAATGTGGAGATATTACTGTTTGTGCATTTACAATATTCATTGATTTTTGCCATTGAAAAACATGTTTTTCATATACCAGAAATGTTTGAAGCTACTGACTGAATGAAAGGAGCTGGCATCTCACTCTCTTTGAATCTTCTTTATCATGCTAGGATTAGCAGGAAAAAGCAAAAAATTTCAGAATTGCACCTTGCAGTGTGGAGATATTACTGTTTGTGCATTTACAATATTCATTGATTTTTGCCATTGAAAAACATGTTTTTCATATACCAGAAATGTTTGAAGCTACTGACTGAATGAAAGGAGCTGGCATCTTACTCTCTTTGAATCTTCTTTATCCTGCTAGGATTAGCAGGAAAAAGCAAAAAATTTCAGAATTGCACCTTCCAATGTGGAGATATTACTGTTTGTGCATTTACAATATTCATTGATTTTTGCCATTGAAAAACATCCAGAAATGTTTGAAGCTACTGACTGAATGAAAGGAGCTGGCATCTCACTCTCTTTTAATCTTCTTTATCATGCTAGGATTAGCAGGAAAAAGCAAAAAATTTCAGAATTGCACCTTGCAATGTGGAGATATTACTGTTTGTGCATTTACAATATTCATTGATTTTTGCCATTGAAAAACATGTTTTTCATATACCAGAAATGTTTGAAGCTACTGACTGAATGAATGGAGCTGGCATCTCACTCTCTTTGAATCTTCTTTATCATGCTAGGATTAGCAGGAAAAAGCAAAAAATTTCAGAATTCCACCTTGCAATGTGGAGATATTACTGTTTGTGCATTTACAATATTCATTGATTTTTGCCATTGAAAAACATGTTTTTCATATACCAGAAATGTTTGAAGCTACTGACTGAATGAAAGGAGCTGGCATCTCACTCTCTTTGAATCTTCTTTATCATGCTAGGATTAGCAGGAAAAAGCAAAAAATTTCAGAATTGCACCTTGCAATGTGGAGATATTACTGTTTGTGCATTTACAATATTCATTGATTTTTGCCATTGAAAAACATGTTTTTCATATACCAGAAATGTTTGAAGCTACTGACTGAATGAAAGGAGCTGGCATCTCACTCTCTTTGAATCTTCTTTATCATGCTAGGATTAGCAGGAAAAAGCAAAAAATTTCAGAATTGCACCTTGCAGTGTGGAGATATTACTGTTTGTGCATTTACAATATTCATTGATTTTTGCCATTGAAAAACATGTTTTTCATATACCAGAAATGTTTGAAGCTACTGACTGAATGAAAGGAGCTGGCATCTTACTCTCTTTGAATCTTCTTTATCCTGCTAGGATTAGCAGGAAAAAGCAAAAAATTTCAGAATTGCACCTTCCAATGTGGAGATATTACTGTTTGTGCATTTACAATATTCATTGATTTTTGCCATTGAAAAACATCCAGAAATGTTTGAAGCTACTGACTGAATGAAAGGAGCTGGCATCTCACTCTCTTTGAATCTTCTTTATCATGCTAGGATTAGAAGGAAAAAGCAAAAAATTTCAGAATTGCACCTTGCAATGTGGAGATATTACTGTTTGTGCATTTACAATATTCATTGATTTTTGCCATTGAAAAACATGTTTTTCATATACCAGAAATGTTTGAAGCTACTGACTGAAGGAATGGAGCTGGCATCTCACTCTCTTTGAATCTTCTTTATCATGCTAGGATTAGCAGGAAAAAGCAAAAAATTTCAGAATTCCACCTTGCAATGTGGAGATATTACTGTTTGTGCATTTACAATATTCATTGATTTTTGCCATTGAAAAACATGTTTTTCATATACCAGAAATGTTTGAAGCTACTGACTGAATGAACGGAGCTGGCATCTTACTCTCTTTGAATCTTCTTTATCCTGCTAGGATTAGCAGGAAAAAGCAAAAAATTTCAGAATTGCACCTTGCAATGTGGAGATATTACTGTTTGTGCATTTACAATATTCATTGATTTTTGCCATTGAAAAACGTCCAGAAATGTTTGAAGCTACTGACTGAATGAAAGGAGCTGGCATCTCACTCTCTTTTAATCTTCTTTATCATGCTAGGATTAGCAGGAAAAAGCAAAAAATTTCATAATTGCACCTTGCAATGTGGAGATATTACTGTTTGTGCATTTACAATATTCATTGATTTTTGCCATTGAAAAACATGTTTTTCATATACCAGAAATGTTTGAAGCTACTGACTGAATGAATGGAGCTGGCATCTCACTCTCTTTGAATCTTCTTTATCATGCTAGGATTAGCAGGAAAAAGCAAAAAATTTCAGAATTCCACCTTGCAATGTGGAGATATTACTGTTTGTGCATTTACAATATTCATTGATTTTTGCCATTGAAAAACATGTTTTTCATATACCAGAAATGTTTGAAGCTACTGACTGAATGAAAGGAGCTGGCATCTCACTCTCTTTGAATCTTCTTTATCATGCTAGGATTAGCAGGAAAAAGCAAAAAATTTCAGAATTGCACCTTGCAATGTGGAGATATTACTGTTTGTGCATTTACAATATTCATTGATTTTTGCCATTGAAAAACATGTTTTTCATATACCAGAAATGTTTGAAGCTACTGACTGAATGAAAGGAGCTGGCATATCACTCTCTTTGAATCTTCTTTATCATGCTAGGATTAGCAGGAAAAAGCAAAAAATTTCAGAATTGCACCTTGCAATGTGGAGATATTACTGTTTGTGCATTTACAATATTCATTGATTTTTGCCATTGAAAAACATGTTTTTCATATACCAGAAATGTTTGAAGCTACTGACTGAATGAAAGGAGCTGGCATCTCACTCTCTTTGAATCTTCTTTATCATGCTAGGATTAGCAGGAAAAAGCAAAAAATTTCAGAATTGCACCTTGCAGTGTGGAGATATTACTGTTTGTGCATTTACAATATTCATTGATTTTTGCCATTGAAAAACATGTTTTTCATATACCAGAAATGTTTGAAGCTACTGACTGAATGAAAGGAGCTGGCATCTTACTCTCTTTGAATCTTCTTTATCCTGCTAGGATTAGCAGGAAAAAGCAAAAAATTTCAGAATTGCACCTTCCAATGTGGAGATATTACTGTTTGTGCATTTACAATATTCATTGATTTTTGCCATTGAAAAACATCCAGAAATGTTTGAAGCTACTGACTGAATGAAAGGAGCTGGCATCTCACTCTCTTTGAATCTTCTTTATCATGCTAGGATTAGAAGGAAAAAGCAAAAAATTTCAGAATTGCACCTTGCAATGTGGAGATATTACTGTTTGTGCATTTACAATATTCATTGATTTTTGCCATTGAAAAACATGTTTTTCATATACCAGAAATGTTTGAAGCTACTGACTGAAGGAATGGAGCTGGCATCTCACTCTCTTTGAATCTTCTTTATCATGCTAGGATTAGCAGGAAAAAGCAAAAAATTTCAGAATTCCACCTTGCAATGTGGAGATATTACTGTTTGTGCATTTACAATATTCATTGATTTTTGCCATTGAAAAACATGTTTTTCATATACCAGAAATGTTTGAAGCTACTGACTGAATGAACGGAGCTGGCATCTTACTCTCTTTGAATCTTCTTTATCCTGCTAGGATTAGCAGGAAAAAGCAAAAAATTTCAGAATTGCACCTTGCAATGTGGAGATATTACTGTTTGTGCATTTACAATATTCATTGATTTTTGCCATTGAAAAACGTCCAGAAATGTTTGAAGCTACTGACTGAATGAAAGGAGCTGGCATCTCACTCTCTTTTAATCTTCTTTATCATGCTAGGATTAGCAGGAAAAAGCAAAAAATTTCATAATTGCACCTTGCAATGTGGAGATATTACTGTTTGTGCATTTACAATATTCATTGATTTTTGCCATTGAAAAACATGTTTTTCATATACCAGAAATGTTTGAAGCTACTGACTGAATGAATGGAGCTGGCATCTCACTCTCTTTGAATCTTCTTTATCATGCTAGGATTAGCAGGAAAAAGCAAAAAATTTCAGAATTCCACCTTGCAATGTGGAGATATTACTGTTTGTGCATTTACAATATTCATTGATTTTTGCCATTGAAAAACATGTTTTTCATATACCAGAAATGTTTGAAGCTACTGACTGAATGAAAGGAGCTGGCATCTCACTCTCTTTGAATCTTCTTTATCATGCTAGGATTAGCAGGAAAAAGCAAAAAATTTCAGAATTGCACCTTGCAATGTGGAGATATTACTGTTTGTGCATTTACAATATTCATTGATTTTTGCCATTGAAAAACATGTTTTTCATATACCAGAAATGTTTGAAGCTACTGACTGAATGAAAGGAGCTGGCATATCACTCTCTTTGAATCTTCTTTATCATGCTAGGATTAGCAGGAAAAAGCAAAAAATTTCAGAATTGCACCTTGCAATGTGGAGATATTACTGTTTGTGCATTTACAATATTCATTGATTTTTGCCATTGAAAAACATGTTTTTCATATACCAGAAATGTTTGAAGCTACTGACTGAATGAAAGGAGCTGGCATCTTACTCTCTTTGAATCTTCTTTATCCTGCTAGGATTAGCAGGAAAAAGCAAAAAATTTCAGAATTGCACCTTGCAATGTGGAGATATTACTGTTTGTGCATTTACAATATTCATTGATTTTTGCCATTGAAAAACGTCCAGAAATGTTTGAAGCTACTGACTGAATGAAAGGAGCTGGCATCTTACTCTCTTTGAATCTTCTTTATCCTGCTAGGATTAGCAGGAAAAAGCAAAAAATTTCAAAATTGCACCTTGCAATGTGGAGATATTACTGTTTGTGCATTTACAATATTCATTGATTTTTGCCATTGAAAAACGTCCAGAAATGTTTGAAGCTACTGACTGAATGAAAGGAGCTGGCATCTCACTCTCTTTGAATCTTCTTTATCATGCTAGGATTAGCAGGAAAAAGCAAAAAATTTCAGAATTGCACCTTGCAATGTGGAGATATTACTGTTTGTGCATTTACAATATTCATTGATTTTTGCCATTGAAAAACATGTTTTTCATATACCAGAAATGTTTGAAGCTACTGACTGAATGAAAGGAGCTGGCATCTCACTCTCTTTGAATCTTCTTTATCATGCTAGGATTAGCAGGAAAAAGCAAAAAATTTCAGAATTGCACCTTGCAGTGTGGAGATATTACTGTTTGTGCATTTACAATATTCATTGATTTTTGCCATTGAAAAACATGTTTTTCATATACCAGAAATGTTTGAAGCTACTCACTGAATGAAAGGAGCTGGCATCTTACTCTCTTTGCATCTTCTTTATCCTGCTAGGATTAGCAGGAAAAAGCAAAAAATTTCAGAATTGCACCTTCCAATGTGGAGATATTACTGTTTGTGCATTTACAATATTCATTGATTTTTGCCATTGAAAAACATGTTTTTCATATACCAGAAATGTTTGAAGCTACTGACTGAATGAAAGGAGCTGGCATCTCACTCTCTTTGAATCTTCTTTATCATGCTAGGATTAGCAGGAAAAAGCAAAAAATTTCAGAATTGCACCTTGCAGTGTGGAGATATTACTGTTTGTGCATTTACAATATTCATTGATTTTTGCCATTGAAAAACATGTTTTTCATATACCAGAAATGTTTGAAGCTACTCACTGAATGAAAGGAGCTGGCATCTTACTCTCTTTGAATCTTCTTTATCCTGCTAGGATTAGCAGGAAAAAGCAAAAAATTTCAGAATTGCACCTTCCAATGTGGAGATATTACTGTTTGTGCATTTACAATATTCATTGATTTTTGCCATTGAAAAACATCCAGAAATGTTTGAAGCTACTGACTGAATGAAAGGAGCTGGCATCTCACTCTCTTTGAATCTTCTTTATCATGCTAGGATTAGCAGGAAAAAGCAAAAAATTTCAGAATTGCACCTTGCAATGTGGAGATATTACTGTCTGTGCATTTACAATATTCATTGATTTTTGCCATTGAAAAACATGTTTTTCATATACCAGAAATGTTTGAAGCTACTGACTGAATGAATGGAGCTGGCATCTCACTCTCTTTGAATCTTCTTTATCATGCTAGGATTAGCAGGAAAAAGCAAAAAATTTCAGAATTCCACCTTGCAATGTGGAGATATTACAGTTTGTGCATTTACAATATTCATTGATTTTTGCCATTGAAAAACATGTTTTTCATATACCAGAAGTGTTTGAAGCTACTGACTGAATGAAAGGAGCTGGCATCTCACTCTCTTTGAATCTTCTTTATCATGCTAGGATTAACAGGAAAAAGGAAAAAAAAATTTCAGAATTGCACCTTGCAATGTGGAGATATTACTGTTTGTGCATTTACAATATTCATTGATTTTTGCCATTGAAAAACGTCCAGAAATGTTTAAAGCTACTGACTGAATGAAAGGAGCTGGCATCTCACTCTCTTTGAATCTTCTTTATCATGCTAGGATTAACAGGAAAAAGCAAAAAATTTCAGAATTGCACCTTGCAATGTGGAGATATTACTGTTTGTGCATTTACAATATTCATTGATTTTTGCCATTGAAAAACATCCAGAAATGTTTGAAGCTACTGACTGAATGAAAGGAGCTGGCATCTCACTCTCTTTGAATCTTCTTTATCATGCTAGGATTAGCAGGAAAAAGCAAAAAATTTCAGAATTGCACCTTGCAGTGTGGAGATATTACTGTTTGTGCATTTACAATATTCATTGATTTTTGCCATTGAAAAACATGTTTTTCATATACCAGAAATGTTTGAAGCTACTGACTGAATGAAAGGAGCTGGCATCTTACTCTCTTTGAATCTTCTTTATCCTGCTAGGATTAGCAGGAAAAAGCAAAAAATTTCAGAATTGCACCTTGCAATGTGGAGATATTACTGTTTGTGCATTTACAATATTCATTGATTTTTGCCATTGAAAAACGTCCAGAAATGTTTGAAGCTACTGACTGAATGAAAGGAGCTGGCATCTAACTCTCTTTGAATCTTCTTTATCATGCTAGGATTAGCAGGAAAAAGCAAAAAATTTCAGAATTGCACCTTGCAATGTGGAGATATTACTGTTTGTGCATTTACAATATTCATTGATTTTTGCCATTGAAAAACATGTTTTTCATATACCAGAAATGTTTGAAGCTACTGACTGAATGAAAGGAGCTGGCATCTCACTCTCTTTGAATCTTCTTTATCATGCTAGGATTAGCAGGAAAAAGCAAAAAATTTCAGAATTGCACCTTGCAGTGTGGAGATATTACTGTTTGTGCATTTACAATATTCATTGATTTTTGCCATTGAAAAACATGTTTTTCATATACCAGAAATGTTTGAAGCTACTGACTGAATGAAAGGAGCTGGCATCTTACTCTCTTTGAATCTTCTTTATCCTGCTAGGATTAGCAGGAAAAAGCAAAAAATTTCAGAATTGCACCTTCCAATGTGGAGATATTACTGTTTGTGCATTTACAATATTCATTGATTTTTGCCATTGAAAAACATCCAGAAATGTTTGAAGCTACTGACTGAATGAAAGGAGCTGGCATCTCACTCTCTTTTAATCTTCTTTATCATGCTAGGATTAGCAGGAAAAAGCAAAAAATTTCAGAATTGCACCTTGCAATGTGGAGATATTACTGTTTGTGCATTTACAATATTCATTGATTTTTGCCATTGAAAAACATGTTTTTCATATACCAGAAATGTTTGAAGCTACTGACTGAATGAATGGAGCTGGCATCTCACTCTCTTTGAATCTTCTTTATCATGCTAGGATTAGCAGGAAAAAGCAAAAAATTTCAGAATTCCACCTTGCAATGTGGAGATATTACTGTTTGTGCATTTACAATATTCATTGATTTTTGCCATTGAAAAACATGTTTTTCATATACCAGAAATGTTTGAAGCTACTGACTGAATGAAAGGAGCTGGCATCTCACTCTCTTTGAATCTTCTTTATCATGCTAGGATTAGCAGGAAAAAGCAAAAAATTTCAGAATTGCACCTTGCAATGTGGAGATATTACTGTTTGTGCATTTACAATATTCATTGATTTTTGCCATTGAAAAACATGTTTTTCATATACCAGAAATGTTTGAAGCTACTGACTGAATGAAAGGAGCTGGCATCTCACTCTCTTTGAATCTTCTTTATCATGCTAGGATTAGCAGGAAAAAGCAAAAAATTTCAGAATTGCACCTTGCAGTGTGGAGATATTACTGTTTGTGCATTTACAATATTCATTGATTTTTGCCATTGAAAAACATGTTTTTCATATACCAGAAATGTTTGAAGCTACTGACTGAATGAAAGGAGCTGGCATCTTACTCTCTTTGAATCTTCTTTATCCTGCTAGGATTAGCAGGAAAAAGCAAAAAATTTCAGAATTGCACCTTCCAATGTGGAGATATTACTGTTTGTGCATTTACAATATTCATTGATTTTTGCCATTGAAAAACATCCAGAAATGTTTGAAGCTACTGACTGAATGAAAGGAGCTGGCATCTCACTCTCTTTGAATCTTCTTTATCATGCTAGGATTAGAAGGAAAAAGCAAAAAATTTCAGAATTGCACCTTGCAATGTGGAGATATTACTGTTTGTGCATTTACAATATTCATTGATTTTTGCCATTGAAAAACATGTTTTTCATATACCAGAAATGTTTGAAGCTACTGACTGAAGGAATGGAGCTGGCATCTCACTCTCTTTGAATCTTCTTTATCATGCTAGGATTAGCAGGAAAAAGCAAAAAATTTCAGAATTCCACCTTGCAATGTGGAGATATTACTGTTTGTGCATTTACAATATTCATTGATTTTTGCCATTGAAAAACATGTTTTTCATATACCAGAAATGTTTGAAGCTACTGACTGAATGAACGGAGCTGGCATCTTACTCTCTTTGAATCTTCTTTATCCTGCTAGGATTAGCAGGAAAAAGCAAAAAATTTCAGAATTGCACCTTGCAATGTGGAGATATTACTGTTTGTGCATTTACAATATTCATTGATTTTTGCCATTGAAAAACGTCCAGAAATGTTTGAAGCTACTGACTGAATGAAAGGAGCTGGCATCTCACTCTCTTTGAATCTTCTTTATCATGCTAGGATTAGCAGGAAAAAGCAAAAAATTTCAGAATTGCACCTTGCAATGTGGAGATATTACTGTTTGTGCATTTACAATATTCATTGATTTTTGCCATTGAAAAACATGTTTTTCATATACCAGAAATGTTTGAAGCTACTGACTGAATGAAAGGAGCTGGCATCTCACTCTCTTTGAATCTTCTTTATCATGCTAGGATTAGCAGGAAAAAGCAAAAAATTTCAGAATTGCACCTTGCAGTGTGGAGATATTACTGTTTGTGCATTTACAATATTCATTGATTTTTGCCATTGAAAAACATGTTTTTCATATACCAGAAATGTTTGAAGCTACTGACTGAATGAAAGGAGCTGGCATCTTACTCTCTTTGAATCTTCTTTATCCTGCTAGGATTAGCAGGAAAAAGCAAAAAATTTCAGAATTGCACCTTCCAATGTGGAGATATTACTGTTTGTGCATTTACAATATTCATTGATTTTTGCCATTGAAAAACATCCAGAAATGTTTGAAGCTACTGACTGAATGAAAGGAGCTGGCATCTCACTCTCTTTTAATCTTCTTTATCATGCTAGGATTAGCAGGAAAAAGCAAAAAATTTCATAATTGCACCTTGCAATGTGGAGATATTACTGTTTGTGCATTTACAATATTCATTGATTTTTGCCATTGAAAAACATGTTTTTCATATACCAGAAATGTTTGAAGCTACTGACTGAATGAATGGAGCTGGCATCTCACTCTCTTTGAATCTTCTTTATCATGCTAGGATTAGCAGGAAAAAGCAAAAAATTTCAGAATTCCACCTTGCAATGTGGAGATATTACTGTTTGTGCATTTACAATATTCATTGATTTTTGCCATTGAAAAACATGTTTTTCATATACCAGAAATGTTTGAAGCTACTGACTGAATGAAAGGAGCTGGCATCTCACTCTCTTTGAATCTTCTTTATCATGCTAGGATTAGCAGGAAAAAGCAAAAAATTTCAGAATTGCACCTTGCAATGTGGAGATATTACTGTTTGTGCATTTACAATATTCATTGATTTTTGCCATTGAAAAACATGTTTTTCATATACCAGAAATGTTTGAAGCTACTGACTGAATGAAAGGAGCTGGCATATCACTCTCTTTGAATCTTCTTTATCATGCTAGGATTAGCAGGAAAAAGCAAAAAATTTCAGAATTGCACCTTGCAATGTGGAGATATTACTGTTTGTGCATTTACAATATTCATTGATTTTTGCCATTGAAAAACATGTTTTTCATATACCAGAAATGTTTGAAGCTACTGACTGAATGAAAGGAGCTGGCATCTTACTCTCTTTGAATCTTCTTTATCCTGCTAGGATTAGCAGGAAAAAGCAAAAAATTTCAGAATTGCACCTTGCAATGTGGAGATATTACTGTTTGTGCATTTACAATATTCATTGATTTTTGCCATTGAAAAACGTCCAGAAATGTTTGAAGCTACTGACTGAATGAAAGGAGCTGGCATCTTACTCTCTTTGAATCTTCTTTATCCTGCTAGGATTAGCAGGAAAAAGCAAAAAATTTCAAAATTGCACCTTGCAATGTGGAGATATTACTGTTTGTGCATTTACAATATTCATTGATTTTTGCCATTGAAAAACGTCCAGAAATGTTTGAAGCTACTGACTGAATGAAAGGAGCTGGCATCTCACTCTCTTTGAATCTTCTTTATCATGCTAGGATTAGCAGGAAAAAGCAAAAAATTTCAGAATTGCACCTTGCAATGTGGAGATATTACTGTTTGTGCATTTACAATATTCATTGATTTTTGCCATTGAAAAACATGTTTTTCATATACCAGAAATGTTTGAAGCTACTCACTGAATGAAAGGAGCTGGCATCTTACTCTCTTTGCATCTTCTTTATCCTGCTAGGATTAGCAGGAAAAAGCAAAAAATTTCAGAATTGCACCTTCCAATGTGGAGATATTACTGTTTGTGCATTTACAATATTCATTGATTTTTGCCATTGAAAAACATCCAGAAATGTTTGAAGCTACTGACTGAATGAAAGGAGCTGGCATCTCACTCTCTTTGAATCTTCTTTATCATGCTAGGATTAGCAGGAAAAAGCAAAAAATTTCAGAATTGCACCTTGCAATGTGGAGATATTACTGTCTGTGCATTTACAATATTCATTGATTTTTGCCATTGAAAAACATGTTTTTCATATACCAGAAATGTTTGAAGCTACTGACTGAATGAATGGAGCTGGCATCTCACTCTCTTTGAATCTTCTTTATCATGCTAGGATTAGCAGGAAAAAGCAAAAAATTTCAGAATTGCACCTTGCAGTGTGGAGATATTACTGTTTGTGCATTTACAATATTCATTGATTTTTGCCATTGAAAAACATGTTTTTCATATACCAGAAATGTTTGAAGCTACTGACTGAATGAAAGGAGCTGGCATCTTACTCTCTTTGAATCTTCTTTATCCTGCTAGGATTAGCAGGAAAAAGCAAAAAATTTCAGAATTGCACCTTCCAATGTGGAGATATTACTGTTTGTGCATTTACAATATTCATTGATTTTTGCCATTGAAAAACATCCAGAAATGTTTGAAGCTACTGACTGAATGAAAGGAGCTGGCATCTCACTCTCTTTGAATCTTCTTTATCATGCTAGGATTAGCAGGAAAAAGCAAAAAATTTCAGAATTCCACCTTGCAATGTGGAGATATTACTGTTTGTGCATTTACAATATTCATTGATTTTTGCCATTGAAAAACATGTTTTTCATATACCAGAAATGTTTGAAGCTACTGACTGAATGAAAGGAGCTGGCATCTTACTCTCTTTGAATCTTCTTTATCCTGCTAGGATTAGCAGGAAAAAGCAAAAAATTTCAGAATTGCACCTTGCAATGTGGAGATATTACTGTTTGTGCATTTACAATATTCATTGATTTTTGCCATTGAAAAACGTCCAGAAATGTTTGAAGCTACTGACTGAATGAAAGGAGCTGGCATCTCACTCTCTTTGAATCTTCTTTATCATGCTAGGATTAACAGGAAAAAG
This sequence comes from Phyllobates terribilis, assembly GCF_046119375.1. Lineage (NCBI taxonomy): Eukaryota > Metazoa > Chordata > Amphibia > Anura > Dendrobatidae > Phyllobates > Phyllobates terribilis. The sequence continues at coordinate 63,766 of NW_027364884.1, forward strand.
CAAAAAATTTCAGAATTGCACCTTGCAATGTGGAGATATTACTGTTTGTGCATTTACAATATTCATTGATTTTTGCCATTGAAAAACATCCAGAAATGTTTGAAGCTACTGACTGAATGAAAGGAGCTGGCATCTCACTCTCTTTGAATCTTCTTTATCATGCTAGGATTAGCAGGAAAAAGCAAAAAATTTCAGAATTGCACCTTGCAATGTGGAGATATTACTGTTTGTGCATTTACAATATTCATTGATTTTTGCCATTGAAAAACATGTTTTTCATATACCAGAAATGTTTGAAGCTACTGACTGAATGAATGGAGCTGGCATCTCACTCTCTTTGAATCTTCTTTATCATGCTAGGATTAGCAGGAAAAAGCAAGAAATTTCAGAATTCCACCTTGCAATGTGGAGATATTACTGTTTGTGCATTTACAATATTCATTGATTTTTGCCATTGAAAAACATGTTTTTCATATACCAGAAATGTTTGAAGCTACTGACTGAATGAAAGGAGCTGGCATCTCACTCTCTTTGAATCTACTTTATCATGCTAGGATTAACAGGAAAAAGCAAAAAATTTCAGAATTGCACCTTGCAATGTGGAGATATTACTGTTTGTGCATTTACAATATTCATTGATTTTTGCCATTGAAAAACGTCCAGAAATGTTTGAAGCTACTGACTGAATGAAAGGAGCTGGCATCTCACTCTCTTTGAATCTTCTTTATCATGCTAGGATTAGCAGGAAAAAGCAAAAAATTTCAGAATTGCACCTTGCAATGTGGAGATATTACTGTTTGTGCATTTACAATATTCATTGATTTTTGCCATTGAAAAACATGTTTTTCATATACCAGAAATGTTTGAAGCTACTGACTGAATGAAAGGAGCTGGCATCTCACTCTCTTTGAATCTTCTTTATCATGCTAGGATTAACAGGAAAAAGCAAAAAATTTCAGAATTGCACCTTGCAATGTGGAGATATTACTGTTTGTGCATTTACAATATTCATTGATTTTTGCCATTGAAAAACATGTTTTTCATATACCAGAAATGTTTGAAGCTACTGACTGAATGAAAGGAGCTGGCATCTTACTCTCTTTGAATCTTCTTTATCCTGCTAGGATTAGCAGGAAAACGCAAAAAATTTCAGAATTGCACCTTGCAATGTGGAGATATTACTGTTTGTGCATTTACAATATTCATTGATTTTTGCCATTGAAAAACGTCCAGAAATGTTTGAAGCTACTGACTGAATGAAAGGAGCTGGCATCTCACTCTCTTTGAATCTTCTTTATCATGCTAGGATTAGCAGGAAAAAGCAAAAAATTTCAGAATTGCACCTTGCAATGTGGAGATATTACTGTTTGTGCATTTACAATATTCATTGATTTTTGCCATTGAAAAACATGTTTTTCATATACCAGAAATGTTTGAAGCTACTGACTGAATGAAAGGAGCTGGCATCTCACTCTCTTTGAATCTTCTTTATCATGCTAGGATTAGCAGGAAAAAGCAAAAAATTTCAGAATTGCACCTTGCAGTGTGGAGATATTACTGTTTGTGCATTTACAATATTCATTGATTTTTGCCATTGAAAAACATGTTTTTCATATACCAGAAATGTTTGAAGCTACTGACTGAATGAAAGGAGCTGGCATCTTACTCTCTTTGAATCTTCTTTATCCTGCTAGGATTAGCAGGAAAAAGCAAAAAATTTCAGAATTGCACCTTCCAATGTGGAGATATTACTGTTTGTGCATTTACAATATTCATTGATTTTTGCCATTGAAAAACATCCAGAAATGTTTGAAGCTACTGACTGAATGAAAGGAGCTGGCATCTCACTCTCTTTGAATCTTCTTTATCATGCTAGGATTAGCAGGAAAAAGCAAAAAATTTCAGAATTGCACCTTGCAATGTGGAGATATTACTGTTTGTGCATTTACAATATTCATTGATTTTTGCCATTGAAAAACATGTTTTTCATATACCAGAAATGTTTGAAGCTACTGACTGAAGGAATGGAGCTGGCATCTCACTCTCTTTGAATCTTCTTTATCATGCTAGGATTAGCAGGAAAAAGCAAAAAATTTCAGAATTCCACCTTGCAATGTGGAGATATTACTGTTTGTGCATTTACAATATTCATTGATTTTTGCCATTGAAAAACATGTTTTTCATATACCAGAAATGTTTGAAGCTACTGACTGAATGAAAGGAGCTGGCATCTTACTCTCTTTGAATCTTCTTTATCCTGCTAGGATTAGCAGGAAAAAGCAAAAAATTTCAGAATTGCACCTTGCAATGTGGAGATATTACTGTTTGTGCATTTACAATATTCATTGATTTTTGCCATTGAAAAACGTCCAGAAATGTTTGAAGCTACTGACTGAATGAAAGGAGCTGGCATCTCACTCTCTTTGAATCTTCTTTATCATGCTAGGATTAGCAGGAAAAAGCAAAAAATTTCAGAATTGCACCTTGCAATGTGGAGATATTACTGTTTGTGCATTTACAATATTCATTGATTTTTGCCATTGAAAAACATGTTTTTCATATACCAGAAATGTTTGAAGCTACTGACTGAATGAAAGGAGCTGGCATCTCACTCTCTTTGAATCTTCTTTATCATGCTAGGATTAGCAGGAAAAAGCAAAAAATTTCAGAATTGCAACTTGCAGTGTGGAGATATTACTGTTTGTGTATTTACAATATTCATTGATTTTTGCCATTGAAAAACATCCAGAAATGTTTGAAGCTACTGACTGAATGAAAGGAGCTGGCATCTCACTCTCTTTTAATCTTTATCATGCTAGGATTAGCAGGAAAAAGCAAAAAATTTCAGAATTGCACCTTGCAATGTGGAGATATTACTGTTTGTGCATTTACAATATTCATTGATTTTTGCCATTGAAAAACATGTTTTTCATATACCAGAAATGTTTGAAGCTACTGACTGAATGAATGGAGCTGGCATCTCACTCTCTTTGAATCTTCTTTATCATGCTAGGATTAGCAGGAAAAAGCAAAAAATTTCAGAATTCCACCTTGCAATGTGGAGATATTACTGTTTGTGCATTTACAATATTCATTGATTTTTGCCATTGAAAAACATGTTTTTCATATACCAGAAATGTTTGAAGCTACTGACTGAATGAAAGGAGCTGGCATCTCACTCTCTTTGAATCTTCTTCATCATGCTAGGATTAGCAGGATAAAGCAAAAAATTTCAGAATTGCACCTTGCAATGTGGAGATATTACTGTTTGTGCATTTACAATATTCATTGATTTTTGCCATTGAAAAACATGTTTTTCATATACCAGAAATGTTTGAAGCTACTGACTGAATGAAAGGAGCTGGCATATCACTCTCTTTGAATCTTCTTTATCATGCTAGGATTAGCAGGAAAAAGCAAAAAATTTCAGAATTGCACCTTGCAATGTGGAGATATTACTGTTTGTGCATTTACAATATTCATTGATTTTTGCCATTGAAAAACATGTTTTTCATATACCAGAAATGTTTGAAGCTACTGACTGAATGAAAGGAGCTGGCATCTTACTCTCTTTGAATCTTCTTTATCCTGCTAGGATTAGCAGGAAAAAGCAAAAAATTTCAGAATTGCACCTTCCAATGTGGAGATATTACTGTTTGTGCATTTACAATATTCATTGATTTTTGCCATTGAAAAACATCCAGAAATGTTTGAAGCTACTGACTGAATGAAAGGAGCTGGCATCTCACTCTCTTTGAATCTTCTTTATCATGCTAGGATTAGCAGGAAAAAGCAAAAAATTTCAGAATTGCACCTTGCAATGTGGAGATATTACTGTCTGTGCATTTACAATATTCATTGATTTTTGCCATTGAAAAACATGTTTTTCATATACCAGAAATGTTTGAAGCTACTGACTGAATGAATGGAGCTGGCATCTCACTCTCTTTGAATCTTCTTTATCATGCTAGGATTAGCAGGAAAAAGCAAAAAATTTCAGAATTCCACCTTGCAATGTGGAGATATTACAGTTTGTGCATTTACAATATTCATTGATTTTTGCCATTGAAAAACATGTTTTTCATATACCAGAAGTGTTTGAAGCTACTGACTGAATGAAAGGAGCTGGCATCTCACTCTCTTTGAATCTTCTTTATCATGCTAGGATTAACAGGAAAAAGGAAAAAAAAATTTCAGAATTGCACCTTGCAATGTGGAGATATTACTGTTTGTGCATTTACAATATTCATTGATTTTTGCCATTGAAAAACGTCCAGAAATGTTTAAAGCTACTGACTGAATGAAAGGAGCTGGCATCTCACTCTCTTTGAATCTTCTTTATCATGCTAGGATTAACAGGAAAAAGCAAAAAATTTCAGAATTGCACCTTGCAATGTGGAGATATTACTGTTTGTGCATTTACAATATTCATTGATTTTTGCCATTGAAAAACGTCCAGAAATGTTTGAAGCTACTGACTGAATGAAAGGAGCTGGCATCTCACTCTCTTTGAATCTTCTTTATCATGCTAGGATTAGCAGGAAAAAGCAAAAAATTTCAGAATTGCACCTTGCAATGTGGAGATATTACTGTTTGTGCTTTTACAATATTCATTGATTTTTGCCATTGAAAAACATGTTTTTCATATACCAGAAATGTTTGAAGCTACTGACTGAATGAAAGGAGCTGGCATCTTACTCTCTTTGAATCTTCTTTATCCTGCTAGGATTAGCAGGAAAACGCAAAAAATTTCAGAATTGCACCTTGCAATGTGGAGATATTACTGTTTGTGCATTTACAATATTCATTGATTTTTGCCATTGAAAAACGTCCAGAAATGTTTGAAGCTACTGACTGAATGAAAGGAGCTGGCATCTCACTCTCTTTGAATCTTCTTTATCATGCTAGGATTAGCAGGAAAAAGCAAAAAATTTCAGAATTGCACCTTGCAATGTGGAGATATTACTGTTTGTGCATTTACAATATTCATTGATTTTTGCCATTGAAAAACATGTTTTTCATATACCAGAAATGTTTGAAGCTACTGACTGAATGAAAGGAGCTGGCATCTTACTCTCTTTGAATCTTCTTTATCCTGCTAGGATTAGCAGGAAAACGCAAAAAATTTCAGAATTGCACCTTGCAATGTGGAGATATTACTGTTTGTGCATTTACAATATTCATTGATTTTTGCCATTGAAAAACGTCCAGAAATGTTTGAAGCTACTGACTGAATGAAAGGAGCTGGCATCTCACTCTCTTTGAATCTTCTTTATCATGCTAGGATTAGCAGGAAAAAGCAAAAAATTTCAGAATTGCACCTTGCAATGTGGAGATATTACTGTTTGTGCATTTACAATATTCATTGATTTTTGCCATTGAAAAACATGTTTTTCATATACCAGAAATGTTTGAAGCTACTGACTGAATGAAAGGAGCTGGCATCTCACTCTCTTTGAATCTTCTTTATCATGCTAGGATTAGCAGGAAAAAGCAAAAAATTTCAGAATTGCACCTTGCAGTGTGGAGATATTACTGTTTGTGCATTTACAATATTCATTGATTTTTGCCATTGAAAAACATGTTTTTCATATACCAGAAATGTTTGAAGCTACTGACTGAATGAAAGGAGCTGGCATCTTACTCTCTTTGAATCTTCTTTATCCTGCTAGGATTAGCAGGAAAAAGCAAAAAATTTCAGAATTGCACCTTCCAATGTGGAGATATTACTGTTTGTGCATTTACAATATTCATTGATTTTTGCCATTGAAAAACATCCAGAAATGTTTGAAGCTACTGACTGAATGAAAGGAGCTGGCATCTCACTCTCTTTGAATCTTCTTTATCATGCTAGGATTAGCAGGAAAAAGCAAAAAATTTCAGAATTCCACCTTGCAATGTGGAGATATTACTGTTTGTGCATTTACAATATTCATTGATTTTTGCGATTGAAAAACATGTTTTTCATATACCAGAAATGTTTGAAGCTACTGACTGAAGGAATGGAGCTGGCATCTCACTCTCTTTGAATCTTCTTTATCATGCTAGGATTAGCAGGAAAAAGCAAAAAATTTCAGAATTCCACCTTGCAATGTGGAGATATTACTGTTTGTGCATTTACAATATTCATTGATTTTTGCCATTGAAAAACATGTTTTTCATATACCAGAAATGTTTGAAGCTACTGACTGAATGAAAGGAGCTGGCATCTTACTCTCTTTGAATCTTCTTTATCCTGCTAGGATTAGCAGGAAAAAGCAAAAAATTTCAGAATTGCACCTTGCAATGTGGAGATATTACTGTTTGTGCATTTACAATATTCATTGATTTTTGCCATTGAAAAACGTCCAGAAATGTTTGAAGCTACTGACTGAATGAAAGGAGCTGGCATCTCACTCTCTTTGAATCTTCTTTATCATGCTAGGATTAGCAGGAAAAAGCAAAAAATTTCAGAATTGCACCTTGCAATGTGGAGATATTACTGTTTGTGCATTTACAATATTCATTGATTTTTGCCATTGAAAAACATGTTTTTCATATACCAGAAATGTTTGAAGCTACTGACTGAATGAAAGGAGCTGTCATCTCACTCTCTTTGAATCTTCTTTATCATGCTAGGATTAGCAGGAAAAAGCAAAAAATTTCAGAATTGCACCTTGCAGTGTGGAGATATTACTGTTTGTGCATTTACAATATTCATTGATTTTTGCCATTGAAAAACATGTTTTTCATATACCAGAAATGTTTGAAGCTACTGACTGAATGAAAGGAGCTGGCATCTTACTCTCTTTGAATCTTCTTTATCCTGCTAGGATTAGCAGGAAAAAGCAAAAAATTTCAGAATTGCACCTTCCAATGTGGAGATATTACTGTTTGTGCATTTACAATATTCATTGATTTTTGCCATTGAAAAACATCCAGAAATGTTTGAAGCTACTGACTGAATGAAAGAGCTGGCATCTCACTCTCTTTTAATCTTCTTTATCATGCTAGGATTAGCAGGAAAAAGCAAAAAATTTCAGAATTGCACCTTGCAATGTGGAGATATTACTGTTTGTGCATTTACAATATTCATTGATTTTTGCCATTGAAAAACATGTTTTTCATATACCAGAAATGTTTGAAGCTACTGACTGAATGAATGGAGCTGGCATCTCACTCTCTTTGAATCTTCTTTATCATGCTAGGATTAGCAGGAAAAAGCAAAAAATTTCAGAATTCCACCTTGCAATGTGGAGATATTACTGTTTGTGCATTTACAATATTCATTGATTTTTGCCATTGAAAAACATGTTTTTCATATACCAGAAATGTTTGAAGCTACTGACTGAATGAAAGGAGCTGGCATCTCACTCTCTTTGAATCTTCTTTATCATGCTAGGATTAGCAGGAAAAAGCAAAAAATTTCAGAATTGCACCTTGCAATGTGGAGATATTACTGTTTGTGCATTTACAATATTCATTGATTTTTGCCATTGAAAAACATGTTTTTCATATACCAGAAATGTTTGAAGCTACTGACTGAATGAAAGGAGCTGGCATCTTACTCTCTTTGAATCTTCTTTATCCTGCTAGGATTAGCAGGAAAAAGCAAAAAATTTCAGAATTGCACCTTGCAATGTGGAGATATTACTGTTTGTGCATTTACAATAGTCATTGATTTTTGCCATTGAAAAACATGTTTTTCATATACCAGAAATGTTTGAAGCTACTGACTGAATGAAAGGAGCTGGCATCTTACTCTCTTTGAATCTTCTTTATCCTGCTAGGATTAGCAGGAAAAAGCAAAAAATTTCAGAATTGCACCTTGCAATGTGGAGATATTACTGTTTGTGCATTTACAATATTCATTGATTTTTGCCATTGAAAAACGTCCAGAAATGTTTGAAGCTACTGACTGAATGAAAGGAGCTGGCATCTTACTCTCTTTGAATCTTCTTTATCCTGCTAGGATTAGCAGGAAAAAGCAAAAAATTTCAAAATTGCACCTTGCAATGTGGAGATATTACTGTTTGTGCATTTACAATATTCATTGATTTTTGCCATTGAAAAACGTCCAGAAATGTTTGAAGCTACTGACTGAATGAAAGGAGCTGGCATCTCACTCTCTTTGAATCTTCTTTATCATGCTAGGATTAGCAGGAAAAAGCAAAAAATTTCAGAATTGCACCTTGCAATGTGGAGATATTACTGTTTGTGCATTTACAATATTCATTGATTTTTGCCATTGAAAAACATGTTTTTCATATACCAGAAATGTTTGAAGCTACTGACTGAATGAAAGGAGCTGGCATCTCACTCTCTTTGAATCTTCTTTATCATGCTAGGATTAGCAGGAAAAAGCAAAAAATTTCAGAATTGCACCTTGCAGTGTGGAGATATTACTGTTTGTGCATTTACAATATTCATTGATTTTTGCCATTGAAAAACATGTTTTTCATATACCAGAAATGTTTGAAGCTACTCACTGAATGAAAGGAGCTGGCATCTTACTCTCTTTGCATCTTCTTTATCCTGCTAGGATTAGCAGGAAAAAGCAAAAAATTTCAGAATTGCACCTTCCAATGTGGAGATATTACTGTTTGTGCATTTACAATATTCATTGATTTTTGCCATTGAAAAACATCCAGAAATGTTTGAAGCTACTGACTGAATGAAAGGAGCTGGCATCTCACTCTCTTTGAATCTTCTTTATCATGCTAGGATTAGCAGGAAAAAGCAAAAAATTTCAGAATTGCACCTTGCAATGTGGAGATATTACTTTCTGTGCATTTACAATATTCATTGATTTTTGCCATTGAAAAACATGTTTTTCATATACCAGAAATGTTTGAAGCTACTGACTGAATGAATGGAGCTGGCATCTCACTCTCTTTGAATCTTCTTTATCATGCTAGGATTAGCAGGAAAAAGCAAAAAATTTCAGAATTCCACCTTGCAATGTGGAGATATTACAGTTTGTGCATTTACAATATTCATTGATTTTTGCCATTGAAAAACATGTTTTTCATATACCAGAAGTGTTTGAAGCTACTGACTGAATGAAAGGAGCTGGCATCTCACTCTCTTTGAATCTTCTTTATCATGCTAGGATTAACAGGAAAAAGGAAAAAAAAATTTCAGAATTGCACCTTGCAATGTGGAGATATTACTGTTTGTGCATTTACAATATTCATTGATTTTTGCCATTGAAAAACGTCCAGAAATGTTTAAAGCTACTGACTGAATGAAAGGAGCTGGCATCTCACTCTCTTTGAATCTTCTTTATCATGCTAGGATTAACAGGAAAAAGCAAAAAATTTCAGAATTGCACCTTGCAATGTGGAGATATTACTGTTTGTGCATTTACAATATTCATTGATTTTTGCCATTGAAAAACGTCCAGAAATGTTTGAAGCTACTGACTGAATGAAAGGAGCTGGCATCTCACTCTCTTTGAATCTTCTTTATCATGCTAGGATTAACAGGAAAAAGCAAAAAATTTCAGAATTGCACCTTGCAATGTGGAGATATTACTGTTTGTGCATTTACAATATTCATTGATTTTTGCCATTGAAAAACATGTTTTTCATATACCAGAAATGTTTGAAGCTACTGACTGAATGAAAGGAGCTGGCATCTCACTCTCTTTGAATCTTCTTTATCATGCTAGGATTAGCAGGAAAAAGCAAAAAATTTCAGAATTGCACCTTGCAGTGTGGAGATATTACTGTTTGTGCATTTACAATATTCATTGATTTTTGCCATTGAAAAACATGTTTTTCATATACCAGAAATGTTTGAAGCTACTGACTGAATGAAAGGAGCTGGCATCTTACTCTCTTTGAATCTTCTTTATCCTGCTAGGATTAGCAGGAAAAAGCAAAAAATTTCAGAATTGCACCTTCCAATGTGGAGATATTACTGTTTGTGCATTTACAATATTCATTGATTTTTGCCATTGAAAAACATCCAGAAATGTTTGAAGCTACTGACTGAATGAAAGGAGCTGGCATCTCACTCTCTTTGAATCTTCTTTATCATGCTAGGATTAGCAGGAAAAAGCAAAAAATTTCAGAATTCCACCTTGCAATGTGGAGATATTACTGTTTGTGCATTTACAATATTCATTGATTTTTGCCATTGAAAAACATGTTTTTCATATACCAGAAATGTTTGAAGCTACTGACTGAAGGAATGGAGCTGGCATCTCACTCTCTTTGAATCTTCTTTATCATGCTAGGATTAGCAGGAAAAAGCAAAAAATTTCAGAATTCCACCTTGCAATGTGGAGATATTACTGTTTGTGCATTTACAATATTCATTGATTTTTGCCATTGAAAAACATGTTTTTCATATACCAGAAATGTTTGAAGCTACTGACTGAATGAAAGGAGCTGGCATCTTACTCTCTTTGAATCTTCTTTATCCTGCTAGGATTAGCAGGAAAAAGCAAAAAATTTCAGAATTGCACCTTGCAATGTGGAGATATTACTGTTTGTGCATTTACAATATTCATTGATTTTTGCCATTGAAAAACGTCCAGAAATGTTTGAAGCTACTGACTGAATGAAAGGAGCTGGCATCTCACTCTCTTTGAATCTTCTTTATCATGCTAGGATTAGCAGGAAAAAGCAAAAAATTTCAGAATTGCACCTTGCAATGTGGAGATATTACTGTTTGTGCATTTACAATATTCATTGATTTTTGCCATTGAAAAACATGTTTTTCATATACCAGAAATGTTTGAAGCTACTGACTGAATGAAAGGAGCTGGCATCTCACTCTCTTTGAATCTTCTTTATCATGCTAGGATTAGCAGGAAAAAGCAAAAAATTTCAGAATTGCACCTTGCAGTGTGGAGATATTACTGTTTGTGCATTTACAATATTCATTGATTTTTGCCATTGAAAAACATGTTTTTCATATACCAGAAATGTTTGAAGCTACTGACTGAATGAAAGGAGCTGGCATCTTACTCTCTTTGAATCTTCTTTATCCTGCTAGGATTAGCAGGAAAAAGCAAAAAATTTCAGAATTGCACCTTCCAATGTGGAGATATTACTGTTTGTGCATTTACAATATTCATTGATTTTTGCCATTGAAAAACATCCAGAAATGTTTGAAGCTACTGACTGAATGAAAGGAGCTGGCATCTCACTCTCTTTTAATCTTCTTTATCATGCTAGGATTAGCAGGAAAAAGCAAAAAATTTCAGAATTGCACCTTGCAATGTGGAGATATTACTGTTTGTGCATTTACAATATTCATTGATTTTTGCCATTGAAAAACATGTTTTTCATATACCAGAAATGTTTGAAGCTACTGACTGAATGAAAGGAGCTGGCATCTTACTCTCTTTGAATCTTCTTTATCCTGCTAGGATTAGCAGGAAAAAGCAAAAAATTTCAGAATTGCACCTTGCAATGTGGAGATATTACTGTTTGTGCATTTACAATATTCATTGATTTTTGCCATTGAAAAACGTCCAGAAATGTTTGAAGCTACTGACTGAATGAAAGGAGCTGGCATCTCACTCTCTTTGAATCTTCTTTATCATGCTAGGATTAGCAGGAAAAAGCAAAAAATTTCAGAATTGCACCTTGCAATGTGGAGATATTACTGTTTGTGCATTTACAATATTCATTGATTTTTGCCATTGAAAAACATGTTTTTCATATACCAGAAATGTTTGAAGCTACTGACTGAATGAAAGGAGCTGGCATCTCACTCTCTTTGAATCTTCTTTATCATGCTAGGATTAGCAGGAAAAAGCAAAAAATTTCAGAATTGCAACTTGCAGTGTGGAGATATTACTGTTTGTGTATTTACAATATTCATTGATTTTTGCCATTGAAAAACATCCAGAAATGTTTGAAGCTACTGACTGAATGAAAGGAGCTGGCATCTCACTCTCTTTTAATCTTTATCATGCTAGGATTAGCAGGAAAAAGCAAAAAATTTCAGAATTGCACCTTGCAATGTGGAGATATTACTGTTTGTGCATTTACAATATTCATTGATTTTTGCCATTGAAAAACATGTTTTTCATATACCAGAAATGTTTGAAGCTACTGACTGAATGAATGGAGCTGGCATCTCACTCTCTTTGAATCTTCTTTATCATGCTAGGATTAGCAGGAAAAAGCAAAAAATTTCAGAATTCCACCTTGCAATGTGGAGATATTACTGTTTGTGCATTTACAATATTCATTGATTTTTGCCATTGAAAAACATGTTTTTCATATACCAGAAATGTTTGAAGCTACTGACTGAATGAAAGGAGCTGGCATCTCACTCTCTTTGAATCTTCTTCATCATGCTAGGATTAGCAGGATAAAGCAAAAAATTTCAGAATTGCACCTTGCAATGTGGAGATATTACTGTTTGTGCATTTACAATATTCATTGATTTTTGCCATTGAAAAACATGTTTTTCATATACCAGAAATGTTTGAAGCTACTGACTGAATGAAAGGAGCTGGCATATCACTCTCTTTGAATCTTCTTTATCATGCTAGGATTAGCAGGAAAAAGCAAAAAATTTCAGAATTGCACCTTGCAATGTGGAGATATTACTGTTTGTGCATTTACAATATTCATTGATTTTTGCCATTGAAAAACATGTTTTTCATATACCAGAAATGTTTGAAGCTACTGACTGAATGAAAGGAGCTGGCATCTTACTCTCTTTGAATCTTCTTTATCCTGCTAGGATTAGCAGGAAAAAGCAAAAAATTTCAGAATTGCACCTTCCAATGTGGAGATATTACTGTTTGTGCATTTACAATATTCATTGATTTTTGCCATTGAAAAACATCCAGAAATGTTTGAAGCTACTGACTGAATGAAAGGAGCTGGCATCTCACTCTCTTTGAATCTTCTTTATCATGCTAGGATTAGCAGGAAAAAGCAAAAAATTTCAGAATTGCACCTTGCAATGTGGAGATATTACTGTCTGTGCATTTACAATATTCATTGATTTTTGCCATTGAAAAACATGTTTTTCATATACCAGAAATGTTTGAAGCTACTGACTGAATGAATGGAGCTGGCATCTCACTCTCTTTGAATCTTCTTTATCATGCTAGGATTAGCAGGAAAAAGCAAAAAATTTCAGAATTCCACCTTGCAATGTGGAGATATTACAGTTTGTGCATTTACAATATTCATTGATTTTTGCCATTGAAAAACATGTTTTTCATATACCAGAAGTGTTTGAAGCTACTGACTGAATGAAAGGAGCTGGCATCTCACTCTCTTTGAATCTTCTTTATCATGCTAGGATTAACAGGAAAAAGGAAAAAAAAATTTCAGAATTGCACCTTGCAATGTGGAGATATTACTGTTTGTGCATTTACAATATTCATTGATTTTTGCCATTGAAAAACGTCCAGAAATGTTTAAAGCTACTGACTGAATGAAAGGAGCTGGCATCTCACTCTCTTTGAATCTTCTTTATCATGCTAGGATTAACAGGAAAAAGCAAAAAATTTCAGAATTGCACCTTGCAATGTGGAGATATTACTGTTTGTGCATTTACAATATTCATTGATTTTTGCCATTGAAAAACGTCCAGAAATGTTTGAAGCTACTGACTGAATGAAAGGAGCTGGCATCTCACTCTCTTTGAATCTTCTTTATCATGCTAGGATTAGCAGGAAAAAGCAAAAAATTTCAGAATTGCACCTTGCAATGTGGAGATATTACTGTTTGTGCTTTTACAATATTCATTGATTTTTGCCATTGAAAAACATGTTTTTCATATACCAGAAATGTTTGAAGCTACTGACTGAATGAAAGGAGCTGGCATCTTACTCTCTTTGAATCTTCTTTATCCTGCTAGGATTAGCAGGAAAACGCAAAAAATTTCAGAATTGCACCTTGCAATGTGGAGATATTACTGTTTGTGCATTTACAATATTCATTGATTTTTGCCATTGAAAAACGTCCAGAAATGTTTGAAGCTACTGACTGAATGAAAGGAGCTGGCATCTCACTCTCTTTGAATCTTCTTTATCATGCTAGGATTAGCAGGAAAAAGCAAAAAATTTCAGAATTGCACCTTGCAATGTGGAGATATTACTGTTTGTGCATTTACAATATTCATTGATTTTTGCCATTGAAAAACATGTTTTTCATATACCAGAAATGTTTGAAGCTACTGACTGAATGAAAGGAGCTGGCATCTTACTCTCTTTGAATCTTCTTTATCCTGCTAGGATTAGCAGGAAAACGCAAAAAATTTCAGAATTGCACCTTGCAATGTGGAGATATTACTGTTTGTGCATTTACAATATTCATTGATTTTTGCCATTGAAAAACGTCCAGAAATGTTTGAAGCTACTGACTGAATGAAAGGAGCTGGCATCTCACTCTCTTTGAATCTTCTTTATCATGCTAGGATTAGCAGGAAAAAGCAAAAAATTTCAGAATTGCACCTTGCAATGTGGAGATATTACTGTTTGTGCATTTACAATATTCATTGATTTTTGCCATTGAAAAACATGTTTTTCATATACCAGAAATGTTTGAAGCTACTGACTGAATGAAAGGAGCTGGCATCTCACTCTCTTTGAATCTTCTTTATCATGCTAGGATTAGCAGGAAAAAGCAAAAAATTTCAGAATTGCACCTTGCAGTGTGGAGATATTACTGTTTGTGCATTTACAATATTCATTGATTTTTGCCATTGAAAAACATGTTTTTCATATACCAGAAATGTTTGAAGCTACTGACTGAATGAAAGGAGCTGGCATCTTACTCTCTTTGAATCTTCTTTATCCTGCTAGGATTAGCAGGAAAAAGCAAAAAATTTCAGAATTGCACCTTCCAATGTGGAGATATTACTGTTTGTGCATTTACAATATTCATTGATTTTTGCCATTGAAAAACATCCAGAAATGTTTGAAGCTACTGACTGAATGAAAGGAGCTGGCATCTCACTCTCTTTGAATCTTCTTTATCATGCTAGGATTAGCAGGAAAAAGCAAAAAATTTCAGAATTCCACCTTGCAATGTGGAGATATTACTGTTTGTGCATTTACAATATTCATTGATTTTTGCGATTGAAAAACATGTTTTTCATATACCAGAAATGTTTGAAGCTACTGACTGAAGGAATGGAGCTGGCATCTCACTCTCTTTGAATCTTCTTTATCATGCTAGGATTAGCAGGAAAAAGCAAAAAATTTCAGAATTCCACCTTGCAATGTGGAGATATTACTGTTTGTGCATTTACAATATTCATTGATTTTTGCCATTGAAAAACATGTTTTTCATATACCAGAAATGTTTGAAGCTACTGACTGAATGAAAGGAGCTGGCATCTTACTCTCTTTGAATCTTCTTTATCCTGCTAGGATTAGCAGGAAAAAGCAAAAAATTTCAGAATTGCACCTTGCAATGTGGAGATATTACTGTTTGTGCATTTACAATATTCATTGATTTTTGCCATTGAAAAACGTCCAGAAATGTTTGAAGCTACTGACTGAATGAAAGGAGCTGGCATCTCACTCTCTTTGAATCTTCTTTATCATGCTAGGATTAGCAGGAAAAAGCAAAAAATTTCAGAATTGCACCTTGCAATGTGGAGATATTACTGTTTGTGCATTTACAATATTCATTGATTTTTGCCATTGAAAAACATGTTTTTCATATACCAGAAATGTTTGAAGCTACTGACTGAATGAAAGGAGCTGTCATCTCACTCTCTTTGAATCTTCTTTATCATGCTAGGATTAGCAGGAAAAAGCAAAAAATTTCAGAATTGCACCTTGCAGTGTGGAGATATTACTGTTTGTGCATTTACAATATTCATTGATTTTTGCCATTGAAAAACATGTTTTTCATATACCAGAAATGTTTGAAGCTACTGACTGAATGAAAGGAGCTGGCATCTTACTCTCTTTGAATCTTCTTTATCCTGCTAGGATTAGCAGGAAAAAGCAAAAAATTTCAGAATTGCACCTTCCAATGTGGAGATATTACTGTTTGTGCATTTACAATATTCATTGATTTTTGCCATTGAAAAACATCCAGAAATGTTTGAAGCTACTGACTGAATGAAAGAGCTGGCATCTCACTCTCTTTTAATCTTCTTTATCATGCTAGGATTAGCAGGAAAAAGCAAAAAATTTCAGAATTGCACCTTGCAATGTGGAGATATTACTGTTTGTGCATTTACAATATTCATTGATTTTTGCCATTGAAAAACATGTTTTTCATATACCAGAAATGTTTGAAGCTACTGACTGAATGAATGGAGCTGGCATCTCACTCTCTTTGAATCTTCTTTATCATGCTAGGATTAGCAGGAAAAAGCAAAAAATTTCAGAATTCCACCTTGCAATGTGGAGATATTACTGTTTGTGCATTTACAATATTCATTGATTTTTGCCATTGAAAAACATGTTTTTCATATACCAGAAATGTTTGAAGCTACTGACTGAATGAAAGGAGCTGGCATCTCACTCTCTTTGAATCTTCTTTATCATGCTAGGATTAGCAGGAAAAAGCAAAAAATTTCAGAATTGCACCTTGCAATGTGGAGATATTACTGTTTGTGCATTTACAATATTCATTGATTTTTGCCATTGAAAAACATGTTTTTCATATACCAGAAATGTTTGAAGCTACTGACTGAATGAAAGGAGCTGGCATCTTACTCTCTTTGAATCTTCTTTATCCTGCTAGGATTAGCAGGAAAAAGCAAAAAATTTCAGAATTGCACCTTGCAATGTGGAGATATTACTGTTTGTGCATTTACAATATTCATTGATTTTTGCCATTGAAAAACATGTTTTTCATATACCAGAAATGTTTGAAGCTACTGACTGAATGAAAGGAGCTGGCATCTTACTCTCTTTGAATCTTCTTTATCCTGCTAGGATTAGCAGGAAAAAGCAAAAAATTTCAGAATTGCACCTTGCAATGTGGAGATATTACTGTTTGTGCATTTACAATATTCATTGATTTTTGCCATTGAAAAACGTCCAGAAATGTTTGAAGCTACTGACTGAATGAAAGGAGCTGGCATCTTACTCTCTTTGAATCTTCTTTATCCTGCTAGGATTAGCAGGAAAAAGCAAAAAATTTCAAAATTGCACCTTGCAATGTGGAGATATTACTGTTTGTGCATTTACAATATTCATTGATTTTTGCCATTGAAAAACGTCCAGAAATGTTTGAAGCTACTGACTGAATGAAAGGAGCTGGCATCTCACTCTCTTTGAATCTTCTTTATCATGCTAGGATTAGCAGGAAAAAGCAAAAAATTTCAGAATTGCACCTTGCAATGTGGAGATATTACTGTTTGTGCATTTACAATATTCATTGATTTTTGCCATTGAAAAACATGTTTTTCATATACCAGAAATGTTTGAAGCTACTGACTGAATGAAAGGAGCTGGCATCTCACTCTCTTTGAATCTTCTTTATCATGCTAGGATTAGCAGGAAAAAGCAAAAAATTTCAGAATTGCACCTTGCAGTGTGGAGATATTACTGTTTGTGCATTTACAATATTCATTGATTTTTGCCATTGAAAAACATGTTTTTCATATACCAGAAATGTTTGAAGCTACTCACTGAATGAAAGGAGCTGGCATCTTACTCTCTTTGCATCTTCTTTATCCTGCTAGGATTAGCAGGAAAAAGCAAAAAATTTCAGAATTGCACCTTCCAATGTGGAGATATTACTGTTTGTGCATTTACAATATTCATTGATTTTTGCCATTGAAAAACATCCAGAAATGTTTGAAGCTACTGACTGAATGAAAGGAGCTGGCATCTCACTCTCTTTGAATCTTCTTTATCATGCTAGGATTAGCAGGAAAAAGCAAAAAATTTCAGAATTGCACCTTGCAATGTGGAGATATTACTGTCTGTGCATTTACAATATTCATTGATTTTTGCCATTGAAAAACATGTTTTTCATATACCAGAAATGTTTGAAGCTACTGACTGAATGAATGGAGCTGGCATCTCACTCTCTTTGAATCTTCTTTATCATGCTAGGATTAGCAGGAAAAAGCAAAAAATTTCAGAATTCCACCTTGCAATGTGGAGATATTACAGTTTGTGCATTTACAATATTCATTGATTTTTGCCATTGAAAAACATGTTTTTCATATACCAGAAGTGTTTGAAGCTACTGACTGAATGAAAGGAGCTGGCATCTCACTCTCTTTGAATCTTCTTTATCATGCTAGGATTAACAGGAAAAAGGAAAAAAAAATTTCAGAATTGCACCTTGCAATGTGGAGATATTACTGTTTGTGCATTTACAATATTCATTGATTTTTGCCATTGAAAAACGTCCAGAAATGTTTAAAGCTACTGACTGAATGAAAGGAGCTGGCATCTCACTCTCTTTGAATCTTCTTTATCATGCTAGGATTAACAGGAAAAAGCAAAAAATTTCAGAATTGCACCTTGCAATGTGGAGATATTACTGTTTGTGCATTTACAATATTCATTGATTTTTGCCATTGAAAAACGTCCAGAAATGTTTGAAGCTACTGACTGAATGAAAGGAGCTGGCATCTCACTCTCTTTGAATCTTCTTTATCATGCTAGGATTAACAGGAAAAAGCAAAAAATTTCAGAATTGCACCTTGCAATGTGGAGATATTACTGTTTGTGCATTTACAATATTCATTGATTTTTGCCATTGAAAAACATGTTTTTCATATACCAGAAATGTTTGAAGCTACTGACTGAATGAAAGGAGCTGGCATCTCACTCTCTTTGAATCTTCTTTATCATGCTAGGATTAGCAGGAAAAAGCAAAAAATTTCAGAATTGCACCTTGCAGTGTGGAGATATTACTGTTTGTGCATTTACAATATTCATTGATTTTTGCCATTGAAAAACATGTTTTTCATATACCAGAAATGTTTGAAGCTACTGACTGAATGAAAGGAGCTGGCATCTTACTCTCTTTGAATCTTCTTTATCCTGCTAGGATTAGCAGGAAAAAGCAAAAAATTTCAGAATTGCACCTTCCAATGTGGAGATATTACTGTTTGTGCATTTACAATATTCATTGATTTTTGCCATTGAAAAACATCCAGAAATGTTTGAAGCTACTGACTGAATGAAAGGAGCTGGCATCTCACTCTCTTTGAATCTTCTTTATCATGCTAGGATTAGCAGGAAAAAGCAAAAAATTTCAGAATTCCACCTTGCAATGTGGAGATATTACTGTTTGTGCATTTACAATATTCATTGATTTTTGCCATTGAACAACATGTTTTTCATATACCAGAAATGTTTGAAGCTACTGACTGAAGGAATGGAGCTGGCATCTCACTCTCTTTGAATCTTCTTTATCATGCTAGGATTAGCAGGAAAAAGCAAAAAATTTCAGAATTCCACCTTGCAATGTGGAGATATTACTGTTTGTGCATTTACAATATTCATTGATTTTTGCCATTGAAAAACATGTTTTTCATATACCAGAAATGTTTGAAGCTACTGACTGAATGAAAGGAGCTGGCATCTTACTCTCTTTGAATCTTCTTTATCCTGCTAGGATTAGCAGGAAAAAGCAAAAAATTTCAGAATTGCACCTTGCAATGTGGAGATATTACTGTTTGTGCATTTACAATATTCATTGATTTTTGCCATTGAAAAACGTCCAGAAATGTTTGAAGCTACTGACTGAATGAAAGGAGCTGGCATCTCACTCTCTTTGAATCTTCTTTATCATGCTAGGATTAGCAGGAAAAAGCAAAAAATTTCAGAATTGCACCTTGCAATGTGGAGATATTACTGTTTGTGCATTTACAATATTCATTGATTTTTGCCATTGAAAAACATGTTTTTCATATACCAGAAATGTTTGAAGCTACTGACTGAATGAAAGGAGCTGGCATCTCACTCTCTTTGAATCTTCTTTATCATGCTAGGATTAGCAGGAAAAAGCAAAAAATTTCAGAATTGCACCTTGCAGTGTGGAGATATTACTGTTTGTGCATTTACAATATTCATTGATTTTTGCCATTGAAAAACATGTTTTTCATATACCAGAAATGTTTGAAGCTACTGACTGAATGAAAGGAGCTGGCATCTTACTCTCTTTGAATCTTCTTTATCCTGCTAGGATTAGCAGGAAAAAGCAAAAAATTTCAGAATTGCACCTTCCAATGTGGAGATATTACTGTTTGTGCATTTACAATATTCATTGATTTTTGCCATTGAAAAACATCCAGAAATGTTTGAAGCTACTGACTGAATGAAAGGAGCTGGCATCTCACTCTCTTTTAATCTTCTTTATCATGCTAGGATTAGCAGGAAAAAGCAAAAAATTTCAGAATTGCACCTTGCAATGTGGAGATATTACTGTTTGTGCATTTACAATATTCATTGATTTTTGCCATTGAAAAACATGTTTTTCATATACCAGAAATGTTTGAAGCTACTGACTGAATGAATGGAGCTGGCATCTCACTCTCTTTGAATCTTCTTTATCATGCTAGGATTAGCAGGAAAAAGCAAAAAATTTCAGAATTCCACCTTGCAATGTGGAGATATTACTGTTTGTGCATTTACAATATTCATTGATTTTTGCCATTGAAAAACATGTTTTTCATATACCAGAAATGTTTGAAGCTACTGACTGAATGAAAGGAGCTGGCATCTCACTCTCTTTGAATCTTCTTTATCATGCTAGGATTAGCAGGAAAAAGCAAAAAATTTCAGAATTGCACCTTGCAATGTGGAGATATTACTGTTTGTGCATTTACAATATTCATTGATTTTTGCCATTGAAAAACATGTTTTTCATATACCAGAAATGTTTGAAGCTACTGACTGAATGAAAGGAGCTGGCATCTTACTCTCTTTGAATCTTCTTTATCCTGCTAGGATTAGCAGGAAAACGCAAAAAATTTCAGAATTGCACCTTGCAATGTGGAGATATTACTGTTTGTGCATTTACAATATTCATTGATTTTTGCCATTGAAAAACGTCCAGAAATGTTTGAAGCTACTGACTGAATGAAAGGAGCTGGCATCTCACTCTCTTTGAATCTTCTTTATCATGCTAGGATTAGCAGGAAAAAGCAAAAAATTTCAGAATTGCACCTTGCAATGTGGAGATATTACTGTTTGTGCATTTACAATATTCATTGATTTTTGCCATTGAAAAACATGTTTTTCATATACCAGAAATGTTTGAAGCTACTGACTGAATGAAAGGAGCTGGCATCTCACTCTCTTTGAATCTTCTTTATCATGCTAGGATTAGCAGGAAAAAGCAAAAAATTTCAGAATTGCACCTTGCAGTGTGGAGATATTACTGTTTGTGCATTTACAATATTCATTGATTTTTGCCATTGAAAAACATGTTTTTCATATACCAGAAATGTTTGAAGCTACTGACTGAATGAAAGGAGCTGGCATCTTACTCTCTTTGAATCTTCTTTATCCTGCTAGGATTAGCAGGAAAAAGCAAAAAATTTCAGAATTGCACCTTCCAATGTGGAGATATTACTGTTTGTGCATTTACAATATTCATTGATTTTTGCCATTGAAAAACATCCAGAAATGTTTGAAGCTACTGACTGAATGAAAGGAGCTGGCATCTCACTCTCTTTGAATCTTCTTTATCATGCTAGGATTAGCAGGAAAAAGCAAAAAATTTCAGAATTGCACCTTGCAATGTGGAGATATTACTGTTTGTGCATTTACAATATTCATTGATTTTTGCCATTGAAAAACATGTTTTTCATATACCAGAAATGTTTGAAGCTACTGACTGAAGGAATGGAGCTGGCATCTCACTCTCTTTGAATCTTCTTTATCATGCTAGGATTAGCAGGAAAAAGCAAAAAATTTCAGAATTCCACCTTGCAATGTGGAGATATTACTGTTTGTGCATTTACAATATTCATTGATTTTTGCCATTGAAAAACATGTTTTTCATATACCAGAAATGTTTGAAGCTACTGACTGAATGAAAGGAGCTGGCATCTTACTCTCTTTGAATCTTCTTTATCCTGCTAGGATTAGCAGGAAAAAGCAAAAAATTTCAGAATTGCACCTTGCAATGTGGAGATATTACTGTTTGTGCATTTACAATATTCATTGATTTTTGCCATTGAAAAACGTCCAGAAATGTTTGAAGCTACTGACTGAATGAAAGGAGCTGGCATCTCACTCTCTTTGAATCTTCTTTATCATGCTAGGATTAGCAGGAAAAAGCAAAAAATTTCAGAATTGCACCTTGCAATGTGGAGATATTACTGTTTGTGCATTTACAATATTCATTGATTTTTGCCATTGAAAAACATGTTTTTCATATACCAGAAATGTTTGAAGCTACTGACTGAATGAAAGGAGCTGGCATCTCACTCTCTTTGAATCTTCTTTATCATGCTAGGATTAGCAGGAAAAAGCAAAAAATTTCAGAATTGCACCTTGCAGTGTGGAGATATTACTGTTTGTGCATTTACAATATTCATTGATTTTTGCCATTGAAAAACATGTTTTTCATATACCAGAAATGTTTGAAGCTACTGACTGAATGAAAGGAGCTGGCATCTTACTCTCTTTGAATCTTCTTTATCCTGCTAGGATTAGCAGGAAAAAGCAAAAAATTTCAGAATTGCACCTTCCAATGTGGAGATATTACTGTTTGTGCATTTACAATATTCATTGATTTTTGCCATTGAAAAACATCCAGAAATGTTTGAAGCTACTGACTGAATGAAAGGAGCTGGCATCTCACTCTCTTTGAATCTTCTTTATCATGCTAGGATTAGCAGGAAAAAGCAAAAAATTTCAGAATTGCACCTTGCAATGTGGAGATATTACTGTTTGTGCATTTACAATATTCATTGATTTTTGCCATTGAAAAACATGTTTTTCATATACCAGAAATGTTTGAAGCTACTGACTGAATGAAAGGAGCTGGCATCTCACTCTCTTTGAATCTTCTTTATCATGCTAGGATTAGCAGGAAAAAGCAAAAAATTTCAGAATTGCACCTTGCAGTGTGGAGATATTACTGTTTGTGCATTTACAATATTCATTGATTTTTGCCATTGAAAAACATGTTTTTCATATACCAGAAATGTTTGAAGCTACTGACTGAATGAAAGGAGCTGGCATCTTACTCTCTTTGAATCTTCTTTATCCTGCTAGGATTAGCAGGAAAAAGCAAAAAATTTCAGAATTGCACCTTCCAATGTGGAGATATTACTGTTTGTGCATTTACAATATTCATTGATTTTTGCCATTGAAAAACATCCAGAAATGTTTGAAGCTACTGACTGAATGAAAGGAGCTGGCATCTCACTCTCTTTTAATCTTCTTTATCATGCTAGGATTAGCAGGAAAAAGCAAAAAATTTCAGAATTGCACCTTGCAATGTGGAGATATTACTGTTTGTGCATTTACAATATTCATTGATTTTTGCCATTGAAAAACATGTTTTTCATATACCAGAAATGTTTGAAGCTACTGACTGAATGAATGGAGCTGGCATCTCACTCTCTTTGAATCTTCTTTATCATGCTAGGATTAGCAGGAAAAAGCAAAAAATTTCAGAATTCCACCTTGCAATGTGGAGATATTACTGTTTGTGCATTTACAATATTCATTGATTTTTGCCATTGAAAAACATGTTTTTCATATACCAGAAATGTTTGAAGCTACTGACTGAATGAAAGGAGCTGGCATCTCACTCTCTTTGAATCTTCTTTATCATGCTAGGATTAGCAGGAAAAAGCAAAAAATTTCAGAATTGCACCTTGCAATGTGGAGATATTACTGTTTGTGCATTTACAATATTCATTGATTTTTGCCATTGAAAAACATGTTTTTCATATACCAGAAATGTTTGAAGCTACTGACTGAATGAAAGGAGCTGGCATCTTACTCTCTTTGAATCTTCTTTATCCTGCTAGGATTAGCAGGAAAACGCAAAAAATTTCAGAATTGCACCTTGCAATGTGGAGATATTACTGTTTGTGCATTTACAATATTCATTGATTTTTGCCATTGAAAAACGTCCAGAAATGTTTGAAGCTACTGACTGAATGAAAGGAGCTGGCATCTCACTCTCTTTGAATCTTCTTTATCATGCTAGGATTAGCAGGAAAAAGCAAAAAATTTCAGAATTGCACCTTGCAATGTGGAGATATTACTGTTTGTGCATTTACAATATTCATTGATTTTTGCCATTGAAAAACATGTTTTTCATATACCAGAAATGTTTGAAGCTACTGACTGAATGAAAGGAGCTGGCATCTCACTCTCTTTGAATCTTCTTTATCATGCTAGGATTAGCAGGAAAAAGCAAAAAATTTCAGAATTGCACCTTGCAGTGTGGAGATATTACTGTTTGTGCATTTACAATATTCATTGATTTTTGCCATTGAAAAACATGTTTTTCATATACCAGAAATGTTTGAAGCTACTGACTGAATGAAAGGAGCTGGCATCTTACTCTCTTTGAATCTTCTTTATCCTGCTAGGATTAGCAGGAAAAAGCAAAAAATTTCAGAATTGCACCTTCCAATGTGGAGATATTACTGTTTGTGCATTTACAATATTCATTGATTTTTGCCATTGAAAAACATCCAGAAATGTTTGAAGCTACTGACTGAATGAAAGGAGCTGGCATCTCACTCTCTTTGAATCTTCTTTATCATGCTAGGATTAGCAGGAAAAAGCAAAAAATTTCAGAATTGCACCTTGCAATGTGGAGATATTACTGTTTGTGCATTTACAATATTCATTGATTTTTGCCATTGAAAAACATGTTTTTCATATACCAGAAATGTTTGAAGCTACTGACTGAAGGAATGGAGCTGGCATCTCACTCTCTTTGAATCTTCTTTATCATGCTAGGATTAGCAGGAAAAAGCAAAAAATTTCAGAATTCCACCTTGCAATGTGGAGATATTACTGTTTGTGCATTTACAATATTCATTGATTTTTGCCATTGAAAAACATGTTTTTCATATACCAGAAATGTTTGAAGCTACTGACTGAATGAAAGGAGCTGGCATCTTACTCTCTTTGAATCTTCTTTATCCTGCTAGGATTAGCAGGAAAAAGCAAAAAATTTCAGAATTGCACCTTGCAATGTGGAGATATTACTGTTTGTGCATTTACAATATTCATTGATTTTTGCCATTGAAAAACGTCCAGAAATGTTTGAAGCTACTGACTGAATGAAAGGAGCTGGCATCTCACTCTCTTTGAATCTTCTTTATCATGCTAGGATTAGCAGGAAAAAGCAAAAAATTTCAGAATTGCACCTTGCAATGTGGAGATATTACTGTTTGTGCATTTACAATATTCATTGATTTTTGCCATTGAAAAACATGTTTTTCATATACCAGAAATGTTTGAAGCTACTGACTGAATGAAAGGAGCTGGCATCTCACTCTCTTTGAATCTTCTTTATCATGCTAGGATTAGCAGGAAAAAGCAAAAAATTTCAGAATTGCAACTTGCAGTGTGGAGATATTACTGTTTGTGTATTTACAATATTCATTGATTTTTGCCATTGAAAAACATCCAGAAATGTTTGAAGCTACTGACTGAATGAAAGGAGCTGGCATCTCACTCTCTTTTAATCTTTATCATGCTAGGATTAGCAGGAAAAAGCAAAAAATTTCAGAATTGCACCTTGCAATGTGGAGATATTACTGTTTGTGCATTTACAATATTCATTGATTTTTGCCATTGAAAAACATGTTTTTCATATACCAGAAATGTTTGAAGCTACTGACTGAATGAATGGAGCTGGCATCTCACTCTCTTTGAATCTTCTTTATCATGCTAGGATTAGCAGGAAAAAGCAAAAAATTTCAGAATTCCACCTTGCAATGTGGAGATATTACTGTTTGTGCATTTACAATATTCATTGATTTTTGCCATTGAAAAACATGTTTTTCATATACCAGAAATGTTTGAAGCTACTGACTGAATGAAAGGAGCTGGCATCTCACTCTCTTTGAATCTTCTTCATCATGCTAGGATTAGCAGGATAAAGCAAAAAATTTCAGAATTGCACCTTGCAATGTGGAGATATTACTGTTTGTGCATTTACAATATTCATTGATTTTTGCCATTGAAAAACATGTTTTTCATATACCAGAAATGTTTGAAGCTACTGACTGAATGAAAGGAGCTGGCATATCACTCTCTTTCAATCTTCTTTATCATGCTAGGATTAGCAGGAAAAAGCAAAAAATTTCAGAATTGCACCTTGCAATGTGGAGATATTACTGTTTGTGCATTTACAATATTCATTGATTTTTGCCATTGAAAAACATGTTTTTCATATACCAGAAATGTTTGAAGCTACTGACTGAATGAAAGGAGCTGGCATCTTACTCTCTTTGAATCTTCTTTATCCTGCTAGGATTAGCAGGAAAAAGCAAAAAATTTCAGAATTGCACCTTCCAATGTGGAGATATTACTGTTTGTGCATTTACAATATTCATTGATTTTTGCCATTGAAAAACATCCAGAAATGTTTGAAGCTACTGACTGAATGAAAGGAGCTGGCATCTCACTCTCTTTGAATCTTCTTTATCATGCTAGGATTAGCAGGAAAAAGCAAAAAATTTCAGAATTGCACCTTGCAATGTGGAGATATTACTGTCTGTGCATTTACAATATTCATTGATTTTTGCCATTGAAAAACATGTTTTTCATATACCAGAAATGTTTGAAGCTACTGACTGAATGAATGGAGCTGGCATCTCACTCTCTTTGAATCTTCTTTATCATGCTAGGATTAGCAGGAAAAAGCAAAAAATTTCAGAATTCCACCTTGCAATGTGGAGATATTACAGTTTGTGCATTTACAATATTCATTGATTTTTGCCATTGAAAAACATGTTTTTCATATACCAGAAGTGTTTGAAGCTACTGACTGAATGAAAGGAGCTGGCATCTCACTCTCTTTGAATCTTCTTTATCATGCTAGGATTAACAGGAAAAAGGAAAAAAAAATTTCAGAATTGCACCTTGCAATGTGGAGATATTACTGTTTGTGCATTTACAATATTCATTGATTTTTGCCATTGAAAAACGTCCAGAAATGTTTAAAGCTACTGACTGAATGAAAGGAGCTGGCATCTCACTCTCTTTGAATCTTCTTTATCATGCTAGGATTAACAGGAAAAAGCAAAAAATTTCAGAATTGCACCTTGCAATGTGGAGATATTACTGTTTGTGCATTTACAATATTCATTGATTTTTGCCATTGAAAAACGTCCAGAAATGTTTGAAGCTACTGACTGAATGAAAGGAGCTGGCATCTCACTCTCTTTGAATCTTCTTTATCATGCTAGGATTAACAGGAAAAAGCAAAAAATTTCAGAATTGCACCTTGCAATGTGGAGATATTACTGTTTGTGCATTTACAATATTCATTGATTTTTGCCATTGAAAAACATGTTTTTCATATACCAGAAATGTTTGAAGCTACTGACTGAATGAAAGGAGCTGGCATCTCACTCTCTTTGAATCTTCTTTATCATGCTAGGATTAGCAGGAAAAAGCAAAAAATTTCAGAATTGCACCTTGCAGTGTGGAGATATTACTGTTTGTGCATTTACAATATTCATTGATTTTTGCCATTGAAAAACATGTTTTTCATATACCAGAAATGTTTGAAGCTACTGACTGAATGAAAGGAGCTGGCATCTTACTCTCTTTGAATCTTCTTTATCCTGCTAGGATTAGCAGGAAAAAGCAAAAAATTTCAGAATTGCACCTTCCAATGTGGAGATATTACTGTTTGTGCATTTACAATATTCATTGATTTTTGCCATTGAAAAACATCCAGAAATGTTTGAAGCTACTGACTGAATGAAAGGAGCTGGCATCTCACTCTCTTTGAATCTTCTTTATCATGCTAGGATTAGCAGGAAAAAGCAAAAAATTTCAGAATTCCACCTTGCAATGTGGAGATATTACTGTTTGTGCATTTACAATATTCATTGATTTTTGCCATTGAAAAACATGTTTTTCATATACCAGAAATGTTTGAAGCTACTGACTGAAGGAATGGAGCTGGCATCTCACTCTCTTTGAATCTTCTTTATCATGCTAGGATTAGCAGGAAAAAGCAAAAAATTTCAGAATTCCACCTTGCAATGTGGAGATATTACTGTTTGTGCATTTACAATATTCATTGATTTTTGCCATTGAAAAACATGTTTTTCATATACCAGAAATGTTTGAAGCTACTGACTGAATGAAAGGAGCTGGCATCTTACTCTCTTTGAATCTTCTTTATCCTGCTAGGATTAGCAGGAAAAAGCAAAAAATTTCAGAATTGCACCTTGCAATGTGGAGATATTACTGTTTGTGCATTTACAATATTCATTGATTTTTGCCATTGAAAAACGTCCAGAAATGTTTGAAGCTACTGACTGAATGAAAGGAGCTGGCATCTCACTCTCTTTGAATCTTCTTTATCATGCTAGGATTAGCAGGAAAAAGCAAAAAATTTCAGAATTGCACCTTGCAATATGGAGATATTACTGTTTGTGCATTTACAATATTCATTGATTTTTGCCATTGAAAAACATGTTTTTCATATACCAGAAATGTTTGAAGCTACTGACTGAATGAAAGGAGCTGGCATCTCACTCTCTTTGAATCTTCTTTATCATGCTAGGATTAGCAGGAAAAAGCAAAAAATTTCAGAATTGCACCTTGCAGTGTGGAGATATTACTGTTTGTGCATTTACAATATTCATTGATTTTTGCCATTGAAAAACATGTTTTTCATATACCAGAAATGTTTGAAGCTACTGACTGAATGAAAGGAGCTGGCATCTTACTCTCTTTGAATCTTCTTTATCCTGCTAGGATTAGCAGGAAAAAGCAAAAAATTTCAGAATTGCACCTTCCAATGTGGAGATATTACTGTTTGTGCATTTACAATATTCATTGATTTTTGCCATTGAAAAACATCCAGAAATGTTTGAAGCTACTGACTGAATGAAAGGAGCTGGCATCTCACTCTCTTTTAATCTTCTTTATCATGCTAGGATTAGCAGGAAAAAGCAAAAAATTTCAGAATTGCACCTTGCAATGTGGAGATATTACTGTTTGTGCATTTACAATATTCATTGATTTTTGCCATTGAAAAACATGTTTTTCATATACCAGAAATGTTTGAAGCTACTGACTGAATGAATGGAGCTGGCATCTCACTCTCTTTGAATCTTCTTTATCATGCTAGGATTAGCAGGAAAAAGCAAAAAATTTCAGAATTCCACCTTGCAATGTGGAGATATTACTGTTTGTGCATTTACAATATTCATTGATTTTTGCCATTGAAAAACATGTTTTTCATATACCAGAAATGTTTGAAGCTACTGACTGAATGAAAGGAGCTGGCATCTCACTCTCTTTGAATCTTCTTTATCATGCTAGGATTAGCAGGAAAAAGCAAAAAATTTCAGAATTGCACCTTGCAATGTGGAGATATTACTGTTTGTGCATTTACAATATTCATTGATTTTTGCCATTGAAAAACATGTTTTTCATATACCAGAAATGTTTGAAGCTACTGACTGAATGAAAGGAGCTGGCATCTTACTCTCTTTGAATCTTCTTTATCCTGCTAGGATTAGCAGGAAAAAGCAAAAAATTTCAGAATTGCACCTTGCAATGTGGAGATATTACTGTTTGTGCATTTACAATATTCATTGATTTTTGCCATTGAAAAACATGTTTTTCATATACCAGAAATGTTTGAAGCTACTGACTGAATGAAAGGAGCTGGCATCTTACTCTCTTTGAATCTTCTTTATCCTGCTAGGATTAGCAGGAAAAAGCAAAAAATTTCAAAATTGCACCTTGCAATGTGGAGATATTACTGTTTGTGCATTTACAATATTCATTGATTTTTGCCATTGAAAAACGTCCAGAAATGTTTGAAGCTACTGACTGAATGAAAGGAGCTGGCATCTCACTCTCTTTGAATCTTCTTTATCATGCTAGGATTAGCAGGAAAAAGCAAAAAATTTCAGAATTGCACCTTGCAATGTGGAGATATTACTGTTTGTGCATTTACAATATTCATTGATTTTTGCCATTGAAAAACGTCCAGAAATGTTTGAAGCTACTGACTGAATGAAAGGAGCTGGCATCTTACTCTCTTTGAATCTTCTTTATCCTGCTAGGATTAGCAGGAAAAAGCAAAAAATTTCAAAATTGCACCTTGCAATGTGGAGATATTACTGTTTGTGCATTTACAATATTCATTGATTTTTGCCATTGAAAAACGTCCAGAAATGTTTGAAGCTACTGACTGAATGAAAGGAGCTGGCATCTCACTCTCTTTGAATCTTCTTTATCATGCTAGGATTAGCAGGAAAAAGCAAAAAATTTCAGAATTGCACCTTGCAATGTGGAGATATTACTGTTTGTGCATTTACAATATTCATTGATTTTTGCCATTGAAAAACATGTTTTTCATATACCAGAAATGTTTGAAGCTACTGACTGAATGAAAGGAGCTGGCATCTCACTCTCTTTGAATCTTCTTTATCATGCTAGGATTAGCAGGAAAAAGCAAAAAATTTCAGAATTGCACCTTGCAGTGTGGAGATATTACTGTTTGTGCATTTACAATATTCATTGATTTTTGCCATTGAAAAACATGTTTTTCATATACCAGAAATGTTTGAAGCTACTCACTGAATGAAAGGAGCTGGCATCTTACTCTCTTTGCATCTTCTTTATCCTGCTAGGATTAGCAGGAAAAAGCAAAAAATTTCAGAATTGCACCTTCCAATGTGGAGATATTACTGTTTGTGCATTTACAATATTCATTGATTTTTGCCATTGAAAAACATCCAGAAATGTTTGAAGCTACTGACTGAATGAAAGGAGCTGGCATCTCACTCTCTTTGAATCTTCTTTATCATGCTAGGATTAGCAGGAAAAAGCAAAAAATTTCAGAATTGCACCTTGCAATGTGGAGATATTACTGTCTGTGCATTTACAATATTCATTGATTTTTGCCATTGAAAAACATGTTTTTCATATACCAGAAATGTTTGAAGCTACTGACTGAATGAATGGAGCTGGCATCTCACTCTCTTTGAATCTTCTTTATCATGCTAGGATTAGCAGGAAAAAGCAAAAAATTTCAGAATTCCACCTTGCAATGTGGAGATATTACAGTTTGTGCATTTACAATATTCATTGATTTTTGCCATTGAAAAACATGTTTTTCATATACCAGAAGTGTTTGAAGCTACTGACTGAATGAAAGGAGCTGGCATCTCACTCTCTTTGAATCTTCTTTATCATGCTAGGATTAACAGGAAAAAGGAAAAAAAAATTTCAGAATTGCACCTTGCAATGTGGAGATATTACTGTTTGTGCATTTACAATATTCATTGATTTTTGCCATTGAAAAACGTCCAGAAATGTTTAAAGCTACTGACTGAATGAAAGGAGCTGGCATCTCACTCTCTTTGAATCTTCTTTATCATGCTAGGATTAACAGGAAAAAGCAAAAAATTTCAGAATTGCACCTTGCAATGTGGAGATATTACTGTTTGTGCATTTACAATATTCATTGATTTTTGCCATTGAAAAACGTCCAGAAATGTTTGAAGCTACTGACTGAATGAAAGGAGCTGGCATCTCACTCTCTTTGAATCTTCTTTATCATGCTAGGATTAACAGGAAAAAGCAAAAAATTTCAGAATTGCACCTTGCAATGTGGAGATATTACTGTTTGTGCATTTACAATATTCATTGATTTTTGCCATTGAAAAACGTCCAGAAATGTTTGAAGCTACTGACTGAATGAAAGGAGCTGGCATCTCACTCTCTTTGAATCTTCTTTATCATGCTAGGATTAGCAGGAAAAAGCAAAAAATTTCAGAATTGCACCTTGCAATGTGGAGATATTACTGTTTGTGCATTTACAATATTCATTGATTTTTGCCATTGAAAAACATGTTTTTCATATACCAGAAATGTTTGAAGCTACTGACTGAATGAAAGGAGCTGGCATCTCACTCTCTTTGAATCTTCTTTATCATGCTAGGATTAACAGGAAAAAGCAAAAAATTTCAGAATTGCACCTTGCAATGTGGAGATATTACTGTTTGTGCATTTACAATATTCATTGATTTTTGCCATTGAAAAACATGTTTTTCATATACCAGAAATGTTTGAAGCTACTGACTGAATGAAAGGAGCTGGCATCTTACTCTCTTTGAATCTTCTTTATCCTGCTAGGATTAGCAGGAAAACGCAAAAAATTTCAGAATTGCACCTTGCAATGTGGAGATATTACTGTTTGTGCATTTACAATATTCATTGATTTTTGCCATTGAAAAACGTCCAGAAATGTTTGAAGCTACTGACTGAATGAAAGGAGCTGGCATCTCACTCTCTTTGAATCTTCTTTATCATGCTAGGATTAGCAGGAAAAAGCAAAAAATTTCAGAATTGCACCTTGCAATGTGGAGATATTACTGTTTGTGCATTTACAATATTCATTGATTTTTGCCATTGAAAAACATGTTTTTCATATACCAGAAATGTTTAAAGCTACTGACTGAATGAAAGGAGCTGGCATCTCACTCTCTTTGAATCTTCTTTATCATGCTAGGATTAGCAGGAAAAAGCAAAAAATTTCAGAATTGCACCTTGCAGTGTGGAGATATTACTGTTTGTGCATTTACAATATTCATTGATTTTTGCCATTGAAAAACATGTTTTTCATATACCAGAAATGTTTGAAGCTACTGACTGAATGAAAGGAGCTGGCATCTTACTCTCTTTGAATCTTCTTTATCCTGCTAGGATTAGCAGGAAAAAGCAAAAAATTTCAGAATTGCACCTTCCAATGTGGAGATATTACTGTTTGTGCATTTACAATATTCATTGATTTTTGCCATTGAAAAACATCCAGAAATGTTTGAAGCTACTGACTGAATGAAAGGAGCTGGCATCTCACTCTCTTTGAATCTTCTTTATCATGCTAGGATTAGCAGGAAAAAGCAAAAAATTTCAGAATTGCACCTTGCAATGTGGAGATATTACTGTTTGTGCATTTACAATATTCATTGATTTTTGCCATTGAAAAACATGTTTTTCATATACCAGAAATGTTTGAAGCTACTGACTGAAGGAATGGAGCTGGCATCTCACTCTCTTTGAATCTTCTTTATCATGCTAGGATTAGCAGGAAAAAGCAAAAAATTTCAGAATTCCACCTTGCAATGTGGAGATATTACTGTTTGTGCATTTACAATATTCATTGATTTTTGCCATTGAAAAACATGTTTTTCATATACCAGAAATGTTTGAAGCTACTGACTGAATGAAAGGAGCTGGCATCTTACTCTCTTTGAATCTTCTTTATCCTGCTAGGATTAGCAGGAAAAAGCAAAAAATTTCAGAATTGCACCTTGCAATGTGGAGATATTACTGTTTGTGCATTTACAATATTCATTGATTTTTGCCATTGAAAAACGTCCAGAAATGTTTGAAGCTACTGACTGAATGAAAGGAGCTGGCATCTCACTCTCTTTGAATCTTCTTTATCATGCTAGGATTAACAGGAAAAAGCAAAAAATTTCAGAATTGCACCTTGCAATGTGGAGATATTACTGTTTGTGCATTTACAATATTCATTGATTTTTGCCATTGAAAAACATCCAGAAATGTTTGAAGCTACTGACTGAATGAAAGGAGCTGGCATCTCACTCTCTTTGAATCTTCTTTATCATGCTAGGATTAGCAGGAAAAAGCAAAAAATTTCAGAATTGCACCTTGCAATGTGGAGATATTACTGTTTGTGCATTTACAATATTCATTGATTTTTGCCATTGAAAAACATGTTTTTCATATACCAGAAATGTTTGAAGCTACTGACTGAATGAATGGAGCTGGCATCTCACTCTCTTTGAATCTTCTTTATCATGCTAGGATTAGCAGGAAAAAGCAAGAAATTTCAGAATTCCACCTTGCAATGTGGAGATATTACTGTTTGTGCATTTACAATATTCATTGATTTTTGCCATTGAAAAACATGTTTTTCATATACCAGAAATGTTTGAAGCTACTGACTGAATGAAAGGAGCTGGCATCTCACTCTCTTTGAATCTACTTTATCATGCTAGGATTAACAGGAAAAAGCAAAAAATTTCAGAATTGCACCTTGCAATGTGGAGATATTACTGTTTGTGCATTTACAATATTCATTGATTTTTGCCATTGAAAAACGTCCAGAAATGTTTGAAGCTACTGACTGAATGAAAGGAGCTGGCATCTCACTCTCTTTGAATCTTCTTTATCATGCTAGGATTAGCAGGAAAAAGCAAAAAATTTCAGAATTGCACCTTGCAATGTGGAGATATTACTGTTTGTGCATTTACAATATTCATTGATTTTTGCCATTGAAAAACATGTTTTTCATATACCAGAAATGTTTGAAGCTACTGACTGAATGAAAGGAGCTGGCATCTCACTCTCTTTGAATCTTCTTTATCATGCTAGGATTAACAGGAAAAAGCAAAAAATTTCAGAATTGCACCTTGCAATGTGGAGATATTACTGTTTGTGCATTTACAATATTCATTGATTTTTGCCATTGAAAAACATGTTTTTCATATACCAGAAATGTTTGAAGCTACTGACTGAATGAAAGGAGCTGGCATCTTACTCTCTTTGAATCTTCTTTATCCTGCTAGGATTAGCAGGAAAACGCAAAAAATTTCAGAATTGCACCTTGCAATGTGGAGATATTACTGTTTGTGCATTTACAATATTCATTGATTTTTGCCATTGAAAAACGTCCAGAAATGTTTGAAGCTACTGACTGAATGAAAGGAGCTGGCATCTCACTCTCTTTGAATCTTCTTTATCATGCTAGGATTAGCAGGAAAAAGCAAAAAATTTCAGAATTGCACCTTGCAATGTGGAGATATTACTGTTTGTGCATTTACAATATTCATTGATTTTTGCCATTGAAAAACATGTTTTTCATATACCAGAAATGTTTGAAGCTACTGACTGAATGAAAGGAGCTGGCATCTCACTCTCTTTGAATCTTCTTTATCATGCTAGGATTAGCAGGAAAAAGCAAAAAATTTCAGAATTGCACCTTGCAGTGTGGAGATATTACTGTTTGTGCATTTACAATATTCATTGATTTTTGCCATTGAAAAACATGTTTTTCATATACCAGAAATGTTTGAAGCTACTGACTGAATGAAAGGAGCTGGCATCTTACTCTCTTTGAATCTTCTTTATCCTGCTAGGATTAGCAGGAAAAAGCAAAAAATTTCAGAATTGCACCTTCCAATGTGGAGATATTACTGTTTGTGCATTTACAATATTCATTGATTTTTGCCATTGAAAAACATCCAGAAATGTTTGAAGCTACTGACTGAATGAAAGGAGCTGGCATCTCACTCTCTTTGAATCTTCTTTATCATGCTAGGATTAGCAGGAAAAAGCAAAAAATTTCAGAATTGCACCTTGCAATGTGGAGATATTACTGTTTGTGCATTTACAATATTCATTGATTTTTGCCATTGAAAAACATGTTTTTCATATACCAGAAATGTTTGAAGCTACTGACTGAAGGAATGGAGCTGGCATCTCACTCTCTTTGAATCTTCTTTATCATGCTAGGATTAGCAGGAAAAAGCAAAAAATTTCAGAATTCCACCTTGCAATGTGGAGATATTACTGTTTGTGCATTTACAATATTCATTGATTTTTGCCATTGAAAAACATGTTTTTCATATACCAGAAATGTTTGAAGCTACTGACTGAATGAAAGGAGCTGGCATCTTACTCTCTTTGAATCTTCTTTATCCTGCTAGGATTAGCAGGAAAAAGCAAAAAATTTCAGAATTGCACCTTGCAATGTGGAAATATTACTGTTTGTGCATTTACAATATTCATTGATTTTTGCCATTGAAAAACGTCCAGAAATGTTTGAAGCTACTGACTGAATGAAAGGAGCTGGCATCTCACTCTCTTTGAATCTTCTTTATCATGCTAGGATTAGCAGGAAAAAGCAAAAAATTTCAGAATTGCACCTTGCAATGTGGAGATATTACTGTTTGTGCATTTACAATATTCATTGATTTTTGCCATTGAAAAACATGTTTTTCATATACCAGAAATGTTTGAAGCTACTGACTGAATGAAAGGAGCTGGCATCTCACTCTCTTTGAATCTTCTTTATCATGCTAGGATTAGCAGGAAAAAGCAAAAAATTTCAGAATTGCAACTTGCAGTGTGGAGATATTACTGTTTGTGCATTTACAATATTCATTGATTTTTGCCATTGAAAAACATGTTTTTCATATACCAGAAATGTTTGAAGCTACTGACTGAATGAAAGGAGCTGGCATCTTACTCTCTTTGAATCTTCTTTATCCTGCTAGGATTAGCAGGAAAAAGCAAAAAATTTCAGAATTGCACCTTCCAATGTGGAGATATTACTGTTTGTGCATTTACAATATTCATTGATTTTTGCCATTGAAAAACATCCAGAAATGTTTGAAGCTACTGACTGAATGAAAGGAGCTGGCATCTCACTCTCTTTTAATCTTTATCATGCTAGGATTAGCAGGAAAAAGCAAAAAATTTCAGAATTGCACCTTGCAATGTGGAGATATTACTGTTTGTGCATTTACAATATTCATTGATTTTTGCCATTGAAAAACATGTTTTTCATATACCAGAAATGTTTGAAGCTACTGACTGAATGAATGGAGCTGGCATCTCACTCTCTTTGAATCTTCTTTATCATGCTAGGATTAGCAGGAAAAAGCAAAAAATTTCAGAATTCCACCTTGCAATGTGGAGATATTACTGTTTGTGCATTTACAATATTCATTGATTTTTGCCATTGAAAAACATGTTTTTCATATACCAGAAATGTTTGAAGCTACTGACTGAATGAAAGGAGCTGGCATCTCACTCTCTTTGAATCTTCTTCATCATGCTAGGATTAGCAGGATAAAGCAAAAAATTTCAGAATTGCACCTTGCAATGTGGAGATATTACTGTTTGTGCATTTACAATATTCATTGATTTTTGCCATTGAAAAACATGTTTTTCATATACCAGAAATGTTTGAAGCTACTGACTGAATGAAAGGAGCTGGCATATCACTCTCTTTGAATCTTCTTTATCATGCTAGGATTAGCAGGAAAAAGCAAAAAATTTCAGAATTGCACCTTGCAATGTGGAGATATTACTGTTTGTGCATTTACAATATTCATTGATTTTTGCCATTGAAAAACATGTTTTTCATATACCAGAAATGTTTGAAGCTACTGACTGAATGAAAGGAGCTGGCATCTTACTCTCTTTGAATCTTCTTTATCCTGCTAGGATTAGCAGGAAAAAGCAAAAAATTTCAGAATTGCACCTTCCAATGTGGAGATATTACTGTTTGTGCATTTACAATATTCATTGATTTTTGCCATTGAAAAACATCCAGAAATGTTTGAAGCTACTGACTGAATGAAAGGAGCTGGCATCTCACTCTCTTTGAATCTTCTTTATCATGCTAGGATTAGCAGGAAAAAGCAAAAAATTTCAGAATTGCACCTTGCAATGTGGAGATATTACTGTCTGTGCATTTACAATATTCATTGATTTTTGCCATTGAAAAACATGTTTTTCATATACCAGAAATGTTTGAAGCTACTGACTGAATGAATGGAGCTGGCATCTCACTCTCTTTGAATCTTCTTTATCATGCTAGGATTAGCAGGAAAAAGCAAAAAATTTCAGAATTCCACCTTGCAATGTGGAGATATTACAGTTTGTGCATTTACAATATTCATTGATTTTTGCCATTGAAAAACATGTTTTTCATATACCAGAAGTGTTTGAAGCTACTGACTGAATGAAAGGAGCTGGCATCTCACTCTCTTTGAATCTTCTTTATCATGCTAGGATTAACAGGAAAAAGGAAAAAAAAATTTCAGAATTGCACCTTGCAATGTGGAGATATTACTGTTTGTGCATTTACAATATTCATTGATTTTTGCCATTGAAAAACGTCCAGAAATGTTTAAAGCTACTGACTGAATGAAAGGAGCTGGCATCTCACTCTCTTTGAATCTTCTTTATCATGCTAGGATTAACAGGAAAAAGCAAAAAATTTCAGAATTGCACCTTGCAATGTGGAGATATTACTGTTTGTGCATTTACAATATTCATTGATTTTTGCCATTGAAAAACGTCCAGAAATGTTTGAAGCTACTGACTGAATGAAAGGAGCTGGCATCTCACTCTCTTTGAATCTTCTTTATCATGCTAGGATTAGCAGGAAAAAGCAAAAAATTTCAGAATTGCACCTTGCAATGTGGAGATATTACTGTTTGTGCTTTTACAATATTCATTGATTTTTGCCATTGAAAAACATGTTTTTCATATACCAGAAATGTTTGAAGCTACTGACTGAATGAAAGGAGCTGGCATCTTACTCTCTTTGAATCTTCTTTATCCTGCTAGGATTAGCAGGAAAACGCAAAAAATTTCAGAATTGCACCTTGCAATGTGGAGATATTACTGTTTGTGCATTTACAATATTCATTGATTTTTGCCATTGAAAAACGTCCAGAAATGTTTGAAGCTACTGACTGAATGAAAGGAGCTGGCATCTCACTCTCTTTGAATCTTCTTTATCATGCTAGGATTAGCAGGAAAAAGCAAAAAATTTCAGAATTGCACCTTGCAATGTGGAGATATTACTGTTTGTGCATTTACAATATTCATTGATTTTTGCCATTGAAAAACATGTTTTTCATATACCAGAAATGTTTGAAGCTACTGACTGAATGAAAGGAGCTGGCATCTTACTCTCTTTGAATCTTCTTTATCCTGCTAGGATTAGCAGGAAAACGCAAAAAATTTCAGAATTGCACCTTGCAATGTGGAGATATTACTGTTTGTGCATTTACAATATTCATTGATTTTTGCCATTGAAAAACGTCCAGAAATGTTTGAAGCTACTGACTGAATGAAAGGAGCTGGCATCTCACTCTCTTTGAATCTTCTTTATCATGCTAGGATTAGCAGGAAAAAGCAAAAAATTTCAGAATTGCACCTTGCAATGTGGAGATATTACTGTTTGTGCATTTACAATATTCATTGATTTTTGCCATTGAAAAACATGTTTTTCATATACCAGAAATGTTTGAAGCTACTGACTGAATGAAAGGAGCTGGCATCTCACTCTCTTTGAATCTTCTTTATCATGCTAGGATTAGCAGGAAAAAGCAAAAAATTTCAGAATTGCACCTTGCAGTGTGGAGATATTACTGTTTGTGCATTTACAATATTCATTGATTTTTGCCATTGAAAAACATGTTTTTCATATACCAGAAATGTTTGAAGCTACTGACTGAATGAAAGGAGCTGGCATCTTACTCTCTTTGAATCTTCTTTATCCTGCTAGGATTAGCAGGAAAAAGCAAAAAATTTCAGAATTGCACCTTCCAATGTGGAGATATTACTGTTTGTGCATTTACAATATTCATTGATTTTTGCCATTGAAAAACATCCAGAAATGTTTGAAGCTACTGACTGAATGAAAGGAGCTGGCATCTCACTCTCTTTGAATCTTCTTTATCATGCTAGGATTAGCAGGAAAAAGCAAAAAATTTCAGAATTGCACCTTGCAATGTGGAGATATTACTGTTTGTGCATTTACAATATTCATTGATTTTTGCCATTGAAAAACATGTTTTTCATATACCAGAAATGTTTGAAGCTACTGACTGAAGGAATGGAGCTGGCATCTCACTCTCTTTGAATCTTCTTTATCATGCTAGGATTAGCAGGAAAAAGCAAAAAATTTCAGAATTCCACCTTGCAATGTGGAGATATTACTGTTTGTGCATTTACAATATTCATTGATTTTTGCCATTGAAAAACATGTTTTTCATATACCAGAAATGTTTGAAGCTACTGACTGAATGAAAGGAGCTGGCATCTTACTCTCTTTGAATCTTCTTTATCCTGCTAGGATTAGCAGGAAAAAGCAAAAAATTTCAGAATTGCACCTTGCAATGTGGAGATATTACTGTTTGTGCATTTACAATATTCATTGATTTTTGCCATTGAAAAACGTCCAGAAATGTTTGAAGCTACTGACTGAATGAAAGGAGCTGGCATCTCACTCTCTTTGAATCTTCTTTATCATGCTAGGATTAGCAGGAAAAAGCAAAAAATTTCAGAATTGCACCTTGCAATGTGGAGATATTACTGTTTGTGCATTTACAATATTCATTGATTTTTGCCATTGAAAAACATGTTTTTCATATACCAGAAATGTTTGAAGCTACTGACTGAATGAAAGGAGCTGGCATCTCACTCTCTTTGAATCTTCTTTATCATGCTAGGATTAGCAGGAAAAAGCAAAAAATTTCAGAATTGCACCTTGCAGTGTGGAGATATTACTGTTTGTGCATTTACAATATTCATTGATTTTTGCCATTGAAAAACATGTTTTTCATATACCAGAAATGTTTGAAGCTACTGACTGAATGAAAGGAGCTGGCATCTTACTCTCTTTGAATCTTCTTTATCCTGCTAGGATTAGCAGGAAAAAGCAAAAAATTTCAGAATTGCACCTTCCAATGTGGAGATATTACTGTTTGTGCATTTACAATATTCATTGATTTTTGCCATTGAAAAACATCCAGAAATGTTTGAAGCTACTGACTGAATGAAAGGAGCTGGCATCTCACTCTCTTTTAATCTTCTTTATCATGCTAGGATTAGCAGGAAAAAGCAAAAAATTTCAGAATTGCACCTTGCAATGTGGAGATATTACTGTTTGTGCATTTACAATATTCATTGATTTTTGCCATTGAAAAACATGTTTTTCATATACCAGAAATGTTTGAAGCTACTGACTGAATGAATGGAGCTGGCATCTCACTCTCTTTGAATCTTCTTTATCATGCTAGGATTAGCAGGAAAAAGCAAAAAATTTCAGAATTCCACCTTGCAATGTGGAGATATTACTGTTTGTGCATTTACAATATTCATTGATTTTTGCCATTGAAAAACATGTTTTTCATATACCAGAAATGTTTGAAGCTACTGACTGAATGAAAGGAGCTGGCATCTCACTCTCTTTGAATCTTCTTTATCATGCTAGGATTAGCAGGAAAAAGCAAAAAATTTCAGAATTGCACCTTGCAATGTGGAGATATTACTGTTTGTGCATTTACAATATTCATTGATTTTTGCCATTGAAAAACATGTTTTTCATATACCAGAAATGTTTGAAGCTACTGACTGAATGAAAGGAGCTGGCATCTTACTCTCTTTGAATCTTCTTTATCCTGCTAGGATTAGCAGGAAAAAGCAAAAAATTTCAGAATTGCACCTTGCAATGTGGAGATATTACTGTTTGTGCATTTACAATATTCATTGATTTTTGCCATTGAAAAACGTCCAGAAATGTTTGAAGCTACTGACTGAATGAAAGGAGCTGGCATCTTACTCTCTTTGAATCTTCTTTATCCTGCTAGGATTAGCAGGAAAAAGCAAAAAATT
This sequence comes from Phyllobates terribilis, assembly GCF_046119375.1. Classification (NCBI taxonomy): domain Eukaryota; kingdom Metazoa; phylum Chordata; class Amphibia; order Anura; family Dendrobatidae; genus Phyllobates; species Phyllobates terribilis. The sequence continues at coordinate 105,308 of NW_027364884.1, forward strand.
TCAAAATTGCACCTTGCAATGTGGAGATATTACTGTTTGTGCATTTACAATATTCATTGATTTTTGCCATTGAAAAACGTCCAGAAATGTTTGAAGCTACTGACTGAATGAAAGGAGCTGGCATCTCACTCTCTTTGAATCTTCTTTATCATGCTAGGATTAGCAGGAAAAAGCAAAAAATTTCAGAATTGCACCTTGCAATGTGGAGATATTACTGTTTGTGCATTTACAATATTCATTGATTTTTGCCATTGAAAAACATGTTTTTCATATACCAGAAATGTTTGAAGCTACTGACTGAATGAAAGGAGCTGGCATCTCACTCTCTTTGAATCTTCTTTATCATGCTAGGATTAGCAGGAAAAAGCAAAAAATTTCAGAATTGCACCTTGCAGTGTGGAGATATTACTGTTTGTGCATTTACAATATTCATTGATTTTTGCCATTGAAAAACATGTTTTTCATATACCAGAAATGTTTGAAGCTACTCACTGAATGAAAGGAGCTGGCATCTTACTCTCTTTGAATCTTCTTTATCCTGCTAGGATTAGCAGGAAAAAGCAAAAAATTTCAGAATTGCACCTTCCAATGTGGAGATATTACTGTTTGTGCATTTACAATATTCATTGATTTTTGCCATTGAAAAACATCCAGAAATGTTTGAAGCTACTGACTGAATGAAAGGAGCTGGCATCTCACTCTCTTTGAATCTTCTTTATCATGCTAGGATTAGCAGGAAAAAGCAAAAAATTTCAGAATTGCACCTTGCAATGTGGAGATATTACTGTCTGTGCATTTACAATATTCATTGATTTTTGCCATTGAAAAACATGTTTTTCATATACCAGAAATGTTTGAAGCTACTGACTGAATGAATGGAGCTGGCATCTCACTTTCTTTGAATCTTCTTTATCATGCTAGGATTAGCAGGAAAAAGCAAAAAATTTCAGAATTCCACCTTGCAATGTGGAGATATTACAGTTTGTGCATTTACAATATTCATTGATTTTTGCCATTGAAAAACATGTTTTTCATATACCAGAAGTGTTTGAAGCTACTGACTGAATGAAAGGAGCTGGCATCTCACTCTGAATCTTCTTTATCATGCTAGGATTAACAGGAAAAAGGAAAAAAAAATTTCAGAATTGCACCTTGCAATGTGGAGATATTACTGTTTGTGCATTTACAATATTCATTGATTTTTGCCATTGAAAAACGTCCAGAAATGTTTAAAGCTACTGACTGAATGAAAGGAGCTGGCATCTCACTCTCTTTGAATCTTCTTTATCATGCTAGGATTAACAGGAAAAAGCAAAAAATTTCAGAATTGCACCTTGCAATGTGGAGATATTACTGTTTGTGCATTTACAATATTCATTGATTTTTGCCATTGAAAAACGTCCAGAAATGTTTGAAGCTACTGACTGAATGAAAGGAGCTGGCATCTCACTCTCTTTGAATCTTCTTTATCATGCTAGGATTAGCAGGAAAAAGCAAAAAATTTCAGAATTGCACCTTGCAATGTGGAGATATTACTGTTTGTGCTTTTACAATATTCATTGATTTTTGCCATTGAAAAACATGTTTTTCATATACCAGAAATGTTTGAAGCTACTGACTGAATGAAAGGAGCTGGCATCTCACTCTCTTTGAATCTTCTTTATCATGCTAGGATTAGCAGGAAAAAGCAAAAAATTTCAGAATTGCACCTTGCAATGTGGAGATATTACTGTTTGTGCATTTACAATATTCATTGATTTTTGCCATTGAAAAACATGTTTTTCATATACCAGAAATGTTTGAAGCTACTGACTGAATGAAAGGAGCTGGCATCTCACTCTCTTTGAATCTTCTTTATCCTGCTAGGATTAGCAGGAAAAAGCAAAAAATTTCAGAATTGCACCTTGCAATGTGGAGATATTACTGTTTGTGCATTTACAATATTCATTGATTTTTGCCATTGAAAAACATCCAGAAATGTTTGAAGCTACTGACTGAATGAAAGGAGCTGGCATCTCACTCTCTTTGAATCTTCTTTATCATGCTAGGATTAGCAGGAAAAAGCAAAAAATTTCAGAATTGCACCTTGCAATGTGGAGATATTACTGTTTGTGCATTTACAATATTCATTGATTTTTGCCATTGAAAAACATGTTTTTCATATACCAGAAATGTTTGAAGCTACTGACTGAATGAATGGAGCTGGCATCTCACTCTCTTTGAATCTTCTTTATCATGCTAGGATTAGCAGGAAAAAGCAAAAAATTTCAGAATTCCACCTTGCAATGTGGAGATATTACTGTTTGTGCATTTACAATATTCATTGATTTTTGCCATTGAAAAACGTTTTTCATATACCAGAAATGTTTGAAGCTACTGACTGAATGAAAGGAGCTGGCATCTCACTCTCTTTGAATCTTCTTTATCATGCTAGGATTAACAGGAAAAAGCAAAAAATTTCAGAATTGCACCTTGCAATGTGGAGATATTACTGTTTGTGCATTTACAATATTCATTGATTTTTGCCATTGAAAAACGTCCAGAAATGTTTGAAGCTACTGACTGAATGAAAGGAGCTGGCATCTCACTCTCTTTGAATCTTCTTTATCATGCTAGGATTAGCAGGAAAAAGCAAAAAATTTCAGAATTGCACCTTGCAATGTGGAGATATTACTGTTTGTGCATTTACAATATTCATTGATTTTTGCCATTGAAAAACATGTTTTTCATATACCAGAAATGTTTGAAGCTACTGACTGAATGAAAGGAGCTGGCATCTCACTCTCTTTGAATCTTCTTTATCATGCTAGGATTAACAGGAAAAAGCAAAAAATTTCAGAATTGCACCTTGCAATGTGGAGATATTACTGTTTGTGCATTTACAATATTCATTGATTTTTGCCATTGAAAAACGTCCAGAAATGTTTGAAGCTACTGACTGAATGAAAGGAGCTGGCATCTCACTCTCTTTGAATCTTCTTTATCATGCTAGGATTAGCAGGAAAAAGCAAAAAATTTCAGAATTGCACCTTGCAATGTGGAGATATTACTGTTTGTGCATTTACAATATTCATTGATTTTTGCCATTGAAAAACATGTTTTTCATATACCAGAAATGTTTGAAGCTACTGACTGAATGAAAGGAGCTGGCATTTCACTCTCTTTGAATCTTCTTTATCATGCTAGGATTAGCAGGAAAAAGCAAAAAATTTCAGAATTGCACCTTGCAATGTGGAGATATTACTGTTTGTGCATTTACAATATTCATTGATTTTTGCCATTGAAAAACATGTTTTTCATATACCAGAAATGTTTGAAGCTACTGACTGAATGAAAGGAGCTGGCATCTTACTCTCTTTGAATCTTCTTTATCCTGCTAGGATTAGCAGGAAAAAGCAAAAAATTTCAGAATTGCACCTTGCAATGTGGAGATATTACTGTTTGTGCATTTACAATATTCATTGATTTTTGCCATTGAAAAACATGTTTTTCATATACCAGAAATGTTTGAAGCTACTGACTGAATGAATGGAGCTGGCATCTCACTCTCTTTGAATCTTCTTTATCATGCTAGGATTAGCAGGAAAAAGCAAAAAATTTCAGAATTCCACCTTGCAATGTGGAGATATTACTGTTTGTGCATTTACAATATTCATTGATTTTTGCCATTGAAAAACATGTTTTTCATATACCAGAAATGTTTGAAGCTACTGACTGAATGAAAGGAGCTGGCATCTCACTCTCTTTGAATCTTCTTTATCATGCTAGGATTAGCAGGAAAAAGCAAAAAATTTCAGAATTGCACCTTGCAATGTGGAGATATTACTGTTTGTGCATTTACAATATTCATTGATTATTGCCATTGAAAAACATGTTTTTCATATACCAGAAATGTTTGAAGCTACTGACTGAATGAAAGGAGCTGGCATATCACTCTCTTTGAATCTTCTTTATCATGCTAGGATTAGCAGGAAAAAGCAAAAAATTTCAGAATTGCACCTTGCAATGTGGAGATATTACTGTTTGTGCATTTACAATATTCATTGATTTTTGCCATTGAAAAACATGTTTTTCATATACCAGAAATGTTTGAAGCTACTGACTGAATGAAAGGAGCTGGCATCTTACTCTCTTTGAATCTTCTTTATCCTGCTAGGATTAGCAGGAAAAAGCAAAAAATTTCAGAATTGCACCTTGCAATGTGGAGATATTACTGTTTGTGCATTTACAATATTCATTGATTTTTGCCATTGAAAAACGTCCAGAAATGTTTGAAGCTACTGACTGAATGAAAGGAGCTGGCATCTTACTCTCTTTGAATCTTCTTTATCCTGCTAGGATTAGCAGGAAAAAGCAAAAAATTTCAAAATTGCACCTTGCAATGTGGAGATATTACTGTTTGTGCATTTACAATATTCATTGATTTTTGCCATTGAAAAACGTCCAGAAATGTTTGAAGCTACTGACTGAATGAAAGGAGCTGGCATCTCACTCTCTTTGAATCTTCTTTATCATGCTAGGATTAGCAGGAAAAAGCAAAAAATTTCAGAATTGCACCTTGCAATGTGGAGATATTACTGTTTGTGCATTTACAATATTCATTGATTTTTGCCATTGAAAAACATGTTTTTCATATACCAGAAATGTTTGAAGCTACTGACTGAATGAAAGGAGCTGGCATCTCACTCTCTTTGAATCTTCTTTATCATGCTAGGATTAGCAGGAAAAAGCAAAAAATTTCAGAATTGCACCTTGCAGTGTGGAGATATTACTGTTTGTGCATTTACAATATTCATTGATTTTTGCCATTGAAAAACATGTTTTTCATATACCAGAAATGTTTGAAGCTACTGACTGAATGAATGGAGCTGGCATCTCACTTTCTTTGAATCTTCTTTATCATGCTAGGATTAGCAGGAAAAAGCAAAAAATTTCAGAATTCCACCTTGCAATGTGGAGATATTACAGTTTGTGCATTTACAATATTCATTGATTTTTGCCATTGAAAAACATGTTTTTCATATACCAGAAGTGTTTAAAGCTACTGACTGAATGAAAGGAGCTGGCATCTCACTCTGAATCTTCTTTATCATGCTAGGATTAACAGGAAAAAGGAAAAAAAAATTTCAGAATTGCACCTTGCAATGTGGAGATATTACTGTTTGTGCATTTACAATATTCATTGATTTTTGCCATTGAAAAACGTCCAGAAATGTTTAAAGCTACTGACTGAATGAAAGGAGCTGGCATCTCACTCTCTTTGAATCTTCTTTATCATGCTAGGATTAACAGGAAAAAGCAAAAAATTTCAGAATTGCACCTTGCAATGTGGAGATATTACTGTTTGTGCATTTACAATATTCATTGATTTTTGCCATTGAAAAACGTCCAGAAATGTTTGAAGCTACTGACTGAATGAAAGGAGCTGGCATCTCACTCTCTTTGAATCTTCTTTATCATGCTAGGATTAGCAGGAAAAAGCAAAAAATTTCAGAATTGCACCTTGCAATGTGGAGATATTACTGTTTGTGCTTTTACAATATTCATTGATTTTTGCCATTGAAAAACATGTTTTTCATATACCAGAAATGTTTGAAGCTACTGACTGAATGAAAGGAGCTGGCATCTCACTCTCTTTGAATCTTCTTTATCATGCTAGGATTAGCAGGAAAAAGCAAAAAATTTCAGAATTGCACCTTGCAATGTGGAGATATTACTGTTTGTGCATTTACAATATTCATTGATTTTTGCCATTGAAAAACATGTTTTTCATATACCAGAAATGTTTGAAGCTACTGACTGAATGAAAGGAGCTGGCATCTCACTCTCTTTGAATCTTCTTTATCCTGCTAGGATTAGCAGGAAAAAGCAAAAAATTTCAGAATTGCACCTTGCAATGTGGAGATATTACTGTTTGTGCATTTACAATATTCATTGATTTTTGCCATTGAAAAACATCCAGAAATGTTTGAAGCTACTGACTGAATGAAAGGAGCTGGCATCTCACTCTCTTTGAATCTTCTTTATCATGCTAGGATTAGCAGGAAAAAGCAAAAAATTTCAGAATTGCACCTTGCAATGTGGAGATATTACTGTTTGTGCATTTACAATATTCATTGATTTTTGCCATTGAAAAACATGTTTTTCATATACCAGAAATGTTTGAAGCTACTGACTGAATGAATGGAGCTGGCATCTCACTCTCTTTGAATCTTCTTTATCATGCTAGGATTAGCAGGAAAAAGCAAAAAATTTCAGAATTCCACCTTGCAATGTGGAGATATTACTGTTTGTGCATTTACAATATTCATTGATTTTTGCCATTGAAAAACGTTTTTCATATACCAGAAATGTTTGAAGCTACTGACTGAATGAAAGGAGCTGGCATCTCACTCTCTTTGAATCTTCTTTATCATGCTAGGATTAACAGGAAAAAGCAAAAAATTTCAGAATTGCACCTTGCAATGTGGAGATATTACTGTTTGTGCATTTACAATATTCATTGATTTTTGCCATTGAAAAACGTCCAGAAATGTTTGAAGCTACTGACTGAATGAAAGGAGCTGGCATCTCACTCTCTTTGAATCTTCTTTATCATGCTAGGATTAGCAGGAAAAAGCAAAAAATTTCAGAATTGCACCTTGCAATGTGGAGATATTACTGTTTGTGCATTTACAATATTCATTGATTTTTGCCATTGAAAAACATGTTTTTCATATACCAGAAATGTTTGAAGCTACTGACTGAATGAAAGGAGCTGGCATCTCACTCTCTTTGAATCTTCTTTATCATGCTAGGATTAACAGGAAAAAGCAAAAAATTTCAGAATTGCACCTTGCAATGTGGAGATATTACTGTTTGTGCATTTACAATATTCATTGATTTTTGCCATTGAAAAACGTCCAGAAATGTTTGAAGCTACTGACTGAATGAAAGGAGCTGGCATCTCACTCTCTTTGAATCTTCTTTATCATGCTAGGATTAGCAGGAAAAAGCAAAAAATTTCAGAATTGCACCTTGCAATGTGGAGATATTACTGTTTGTGCATTTACAATATTCATTGATTTTTGCCATTGAAAAACATGTTTTTCATATACCAGAAATGTTTGAAGCTACTGACTGAATGAAAGGAGCTGGCATTTCACTCTCTTTGAATCTTCTTTATCATGCTAGGATTAGCAGGAAAAAGCAAAAAATTTCAGAATTGCACCTTGCAATGTGGAGATATTACTGTTTGTGCATTTACAATATTCATTGATTTTTGCCATTGAAAAACATGTTTTTCATATACCAGAAATGTTTGAAGCTACTGACTGAATGAAAGGAGCTGGCATCTTACTCTCTTTGAATCTTCTTTATCCTGCTAGGATTAGCAGGAAAAAGCAAAAAATTTCAGAATTGCACCTTGCAATGTGGAGATATTACTGTTTGTGCATTTACAATATTCATTGATTTTTGCCATTGAAAAACATGTTTTTCATATACCAGAAATGTTTGAAGCTACTGACTGAATGAATGGAGCTGGCATCTCACTCTCTTTGAATCTTCTTTATCATGCTAGGATTAGCAGGAAAAAGCAAAAAATTTCAGAATTCCACCTTGCAATGTGGAGATATTACTGTTTGTGCATTTACAATATTCATTGATTTTTGCCATTGAAAAACATGTTTTTCATATACCAGAAATGTTTGAAGCTACTGACTGAATGAAAGGAGCTGGCATCTCACTCTCTTTGAATCTTCTTTATCATGCTAGGATTAGCAGGAAAAAGCAAAAAATTTCAGAATTGCACCTTGCAATGTGGAGATATTACTGTTTGTGCATTTACAATATTCATTGATTATTGCCATTGAAAAACATGTTTTTCATATACCAGAAATGTTTGAAGCTACTGACTGAATGAAAGGAGCTGGCATATCACTCTCTTTGAATCTTCTTTATCATGCTAGGATTAGCAGGAAAAAGCAAAAAATTTCAGAATTGCACCTTGCAATGTGGAGATATTACTGTTTGTGCATTTACAATATTCATTGATTTTTGCCATTGAAAAACATGTTTTTCATATACCAGAAATGTTTGAAGCTACTGACTGAATGAAAGGAGCTGGCATCTTACTCTCTTTGAATCTTCTTTATCCTGCTAGGATTAGCAGGAAAAAGCAAAAAATTTCAGAATTGCACCTTGCAATGTGGAGATATTACTGTTTGTGCATTTACAATATTCATTGATTTTTGCCATTGAAAAACGTCCAGAAATGTTTGAAGCTACTGACTGAATGAAAGGAGCTGGCATCTTACTCTCTTTGAATCTTCTTTATCCTGCTAGGATTAGCAGGAAAAAGCAAAAAATTTCAAAATTGCACCTTGCAATGTGGAGATATTACTGTTTGTGCATTTACAATATTCATTGATTTTTGCCATTGAAAAACGTCCAGAAATGTTTGAAGCTACTGACTGAATGAAAGGAGCTGGCATCTCACTCTCTTTGAATCTTCTTTATCATGCTAGGATTAGCAGGAAAAAGCAAAAAATTTCAGAATTGCACCTTGCAATGTGGAGATATTACTGTTTGTGCATTTACAATATTCATTGATTTTTGCCATTGAAAAACATGTTTTTCATATACCAGAAATGTTTGAAGCTACTGACTGAATGAAAGGAGCTGGCATCTCACTCTCTTTGAATCTTCTTTATCATGCTAGGATTAGCAGGAAAAAGCAAAAAATTTCAGAATTGCACCTTGCAATGTGGAGATATTACTGTTTGTGCATTTACAATATTCATTGATTTTTGCCATTGAAAAACATGTTTTTCATATACCAGAAATGTTTGAAGCTACTGACTGAATGAAAGGAGCTGGCATCTCACTCTCTTTGAATCTTCTTTATCATGCTAGGATTAGCAGGAAAAAGCAAAAAATTTCAGAATTGCACCTTGCAGTGTGGAGATATTACTGTTTGTGCATTTACAATATTCATTGATTTTTGCCATTGAAAAACATGTTTTTCATATACCAGAAATGTTTGAAGCTACTGACTGAATGAATGGAGCTGGCATCTCACTTTCTTTGAATCTTCTTTATCATGCTAGGATTAGCAGGAAAAAGCAAAAAATTTCAGAATTCCACCTTGCAATGTGGAGATATTACAGTTTGTGCATTTACAATATTCATTGATTTTTGCCATTGAAAAACATGTTTTTCATATACCAGAAGTGTTTAAAGCTACTGACTGAATGAAAGGAGCTGGCATCTCACTCTGAATCTTCTTTATCATGCTAGGATTAACAGGAAAAAGGAAAAAAAAATTTCAGAATTGCACCTTGCAATGTGGAGATATTACTGTTTGTGCATTTACAATATTCATTGATTTTTGCCATTGAAAAACGTCCAGAAATGTTTAAAGCTACTGACTGAATGAAAGGAGCTGGCATCTCACTCTCTTTGAATCTTCTTTATCATGCTAGGATTAACAGGAAAAAGCAAAAAATTTCAGAATTGCACCTTGCAATGTGGAGATATTACTGTTTGTGCATTTACAATATTCATTGATTTTTGCCATTGAAAAACGTCCAGAAATGTTTGAAGCTACTGACTGAATGAAAGGAGCTGGCATCTCACTCTCTTTGAATCTTCTTTATCATGCTAGGATTAGCAGGAAAAAGCAAAAAATTTCAGAATTGCACCTTGCAATGTGGAGATATTACTGTTTGTGCTTTTACAATATTCATTGATTTTTGCCATTGAAAAACATGTTTTTCATATACCAGAAATGTTTGAAGCTACTGACTGAATGAAAGGAGCTGGCATCTCACTCTCTTTGAATCTTCTTTATCATGCTAGGATTAGCAGGAAAAAGCAAAAAATTTCAGAATTGCACCTTGCAATGTGGAGATATTACTGTTTGTGCATTTACAATATTCATTGATTTTTGCCATTGAAAAACATGTTTTTCATATACCAGAAATGTTTGAAGCTACTGACTGAATGAAAGGAGCTGGCATCTCACTCTCTTTGAATCTTCTTTATCCTGCTAGGATTAGCAGGAAAAAGCAAAAAATTTCAGAATTGCACCTTGCAATGTGGAGATATTACTGTTTGTGCATTTACAATATTCATTGATTTTTGCCATTGAAAAACATCCAGAAATGTTTGAAGCTACTGACTGAATGAAAGGAGCTGGCATCTCACTCTCTTTGAATCTTCTTTATCATGCTAGGATTAGCAGGAAAAAGCAAAAAATTTCAGAATTGCACCTTGCAGTGTGGAGATATTACTGTTTGTGCATTTACAATATTCATTGATTTTTGCCATTGAAAAACATGTTTTTCATATACCAGAAATGTTTGAAGCTACTGACTGAATGAATGGAGCTGGCATCTCACTTTCTTTGAATCTTCTTTATCATGCTAGGATTAGCAGGAAAAAGCAAAAAATTTCAGAATTCCACCTTGCAATGTGGAGATATTACAGTTTGTGCATTTACAATATTCATTGATTTTTGCCATTGAAAAACATGTTTTTCATATACCAGAAGTGTTTAAAGCTACTGACTGAATGAAAGGAGCTGGCATCTCACTCTGAATCTTCTTTATCATGCTAGGATTAACAGGAAAAAGGAAAAAAAAATTTCAGAATTGCACCTTGCAATGTGGAGATATTACTGTTTGTGCATTTACAATATTCATTGATTTTTGCCATTGAAAAACGTCCAGAAATGTTTAAAGCTACTGACTGAATGAAAGGAGCTGGCATCTCACTCTCTTTGAATCTTCTTTATCATGCTAGGATTAACAGGAAAAAGCAAAAAATTTCAGAATTGCACCTTGCAATGTGGAGATATTACTGTTTGTGCATTTACAATATTCATTGATTTTTGCCATTGAAAAACGTCCAGAAATGTTTGAAGCTACTGACTGAATGAAAGGAGCTGGCATCTCACTCTCTTTGAATCTTCTTTATCATGCTAGGATTAGCAGGAAAAAGCAAAAAATTTCAGAATTGCACCTTGCAATGTGGAGATATTACTGTTTGTGCTTTTACAATATTCATTGATTTTTGCCATTGAAAAACATGTTTTTCATATACCAGAAATGTTTGAAGCTACTGACTGAATGAAAGGAGCTGGCATCTCACTCTCTTTGAATCTTCTTTATCATGCTAGGATTAGCAGGAAAAAGCAAAAAATTTCAGAATTGCACCTTGCAATGTGGAGATATTACTGTTTGTGCATTTACAATATTCATTGATTTTTGCCATTGAAAAACATGTTTTTCATATACCAGAAATGTTTGAAGCTACTGACTGAATGAAAGGAGCTGGCATCTCACTCTCTTTGAATCTTCTTTATCCTGCTAGGATTAGCAGGAAAAAGCAAAAAATTTCAGAATTGCACCTTGCAATGTGGAGATATTACTGTTTGTGCATTTACAATATTCATTGATTTTTGCCATTGAAAAACATCCAGAAATGTTTGAAGCTACTGACTGAATGAAAGGAGCTGGCATCTCACTCTCTTTGAATCTTCTTTATCATGCTAGGATTAGCAGGAAAAAGCAAAAAATTTCAGAATTGCACCTTGCAATGTGGAGATATTACTGTTTGTGCATTTACAATATTCATTGATTTTTGCCATTGAAAAACATGTTTTTCATATACCAGAAATGTTTGAAGCTACTGACTGAATGAATGGAGCTGGCATCTCACTCTCTTTGAATCTTCTTTATCATGCTAGGATTAGCAGGAAAAAGCAAAAAATTTCAGAATTCCACCTTGCAATGTGGAGATATTACTGTTTGTGCATTTACAATATTCATTGATTTTTGCCATTGAAAAACGTTTTTCATATACCAGAAATGTTTGAAGCTACTGACTGAATGAAAGGAGCTGGCATCTCACTCTCTTTGAATCTTCTTTATCATGCTAGGATTAACAGGAAAAAGCAAAAAATTTCAGAATTGCACCTTGCAATGTGGAGATATTACTGTTTGTGCATTTACAATATTCATTGATTTTTGCCATTGAAAAACGTCCAGAAATGTTTGAAGCTACTGACTGAATGAAAGGAGCTGGCATCTCACTCTCTTTGAATCTTCTTTATCATGCTAGGATTAGCAGGAAAAAGCAAAAAATTTCAGAATTGCACCTTGCAATGTGGAGATATTACTGTTTGTGCATTTACAATATTCATTGATTTTTGCCATTGAAAAACATGTTTTTCATATACCAGAAATGTTTGAAGCTACTGACTGAATGAAAGGAGCTGGCATCTCACTCTCTTTGAATCTTCTTTATCATGCTAGGATTAACAGGAAAAAGCAAAAAATTTCAGAATTGCACCTTGCAATGTGGAGATATTACTGTTTGTGCATTTACAATATTCATTGATTTTTGCCATTGAAAAACGTCCAGAAATGTTTGAAGCTACTGACTGAATGAAAGGAGCTGGCATCTCACTCTCTTTGAATCTTCTTTATCATGCTAGGATTAGCAGGAAAAAGCAAAAAATTTCAGAATTGCACCTTGCAATGTGGAGATATTACTGTTTGTGCATTTACAATATTCATTGATTTTTGCCATTGAAAAACATGTTTTTCATATACCAGAAATGTTTGAAGCTACTGACTGAATGAAAGGAGCTGGCATTTCACTCTCTTTGAATCTTCTTTATCATGCTAGGATTAGCAGGAAAAAGCAAAAAATTTCAGAATTGCACCTTGCAATGTGGAGATATTACTGTTTGTGCATTTACAATATTCATTGATTTTTGCCATTGAAAAACATGTTTTTCATATACCAGAAATGTTTGAAGCTACTGACTGAATGAAAGGAGCTGGCATCTTACTCTCTTTGAATCTTCTTTATCCTGCTAGGATTAGCAGGAAAAAGCAAAAAATTTCAGAATTGCACCTTGCAATGTGGAGATATTACTGTTTGTGCATTTACAATATTCATTGATTTTTGCCATTGAAAAACATGTTTTTCATATACCAGAAATGTTTGAAGCTACTGACTGAATGAATGGAGCTGGCATCTCACTCTCTTTGAATCTTCTTTATCATGCTAGGATTAGCAGGAAAAAGCAAAAAATTTCAGAATTCCACCTTGCAATGTGGAGATATTACTGTTTGTGCATTTACAATATTCATTGATTTTTGCCATTGAAAAACATGTTTTTCATATACCAGAAATGTTTGAAGCTACTGACTGAATGAAAGGAGCTGGCATCTCACTCTCTTTGAATCTTCTTTATCATGCTAGGATTAGCAGGAAAAAGCAAAAAATTTCAGAATTGCACCTTGCAATGTGGAGATATTACTGTTTGTGCATTTACAATATTCATTGATTATTGCCATTGAAAAACATGTTTTTCATATACCAGAAATGTTTGAAGCTACTGACTGAATGAAAGGAGCTGGCATATCACTCTCTTTGAATCTTCTTTATCATGCTAGGATTAGCAGGAAAAAGCAAAAAATTTCAGAATTGCACCTTGCAATGTGGAGATATTACTGTTTGTGCATTTACAATATTCATTGATTTTTGCCATTGAAAAACATGTTTTTCATATACCAGAAATGTTTGAAGCTACTGACTGAATGAAAGGAGCTGGCATCTTACTCTCTTTGAATCTTCTTTATCCTGCTAGGATTAGCAGGAAAAAGCAAAAAATTTCAGAATTGCACCTTGCAATGTGGAGATATTACTGTTTGTGCATTTACAATATTCATTGATTTTTGCCATTGAAAAACGTCCAGAAATGTTTGAAGCTACTGACTGAATGAAAGGAGCTGGCATCTTACTCTCTTTGAATCTTCTTTATCCTGCTAGGATTAGCAGGAAAAAGCAAAAAATTTCAAAATTGCACCTTGCAATGTGGAGATATTACTGTTTGTGCATTTACAATATTCATTGATTTTTGCCATTGAAAAACGTCCAGAAATGTTTGAAGCTACTGACTGAATGAAAGGAGCTGGCATCTCACTCTCTTTGAATCTTCTTTATCATGCTAGGATTAGCAGGAAAAAGCAAAAAATTTCAGAATTGCACCTTGCAATGTGGAGATATTACTGTTTGTGCATTTACAATATTCATTGATTTTTGCCATTGAAAAACATGTTTTTCATATACCAGAAATGTTTGAAGCTACTGACTGAATGAAAGGAGCTGGCATCTCACTCTCTTTGAATCTTCTTTATCATGCTAGGATTAGCAGGAAAAAGCAAAAAATTTCAGAATTGCACCTTGCAGTGTGGAGATATTACTGTTTGTGCATTTACAATATTCATTGATTTTTGCCATTGAAAAACATGTTTTTCATATACCAGAAATGTTTGAAGCTACTCACTGAATGAAAGGAGCTGGCATCTTACTCTCTTTGAATCTTCTTTATCCTGCTAGGATTAGCAGGAAAAAGCAAAAAATTTCAGAATTGCACCTTCCAATGTGGAGATATTACTGTTTGTGCATTTACAATATTCATTGATTTTTGCCATTGAAAAACATCCAGAAATGTTTGAAGCTACTGACTGAATGAAAGGAGCTGGCATCTCACTCTCTTTGAATCTTCTTTATCATGCTAGGATTAGCAGGAAAAAGCAAAAAATTTCAGAATTGCACCTTGCAATGTGGAGATATTACTGTCTGTGCATTTACAATATTCATTGATTTTTGCCATTGAAAAACATGTTTTTCATATACCAGAAATGTTTGAAGCTACTGACTGAATGAATGGAGCTGGCATCTCACTCTCTTTGAATCTTCTTTATCATGCTAGGATTAGCAGGAAAAAGCAAAAAATTTCAGAATTCCACCTTGCAATGTGGAGATATTACAGTTTGAGCATTTACAATATTCATTGATTTTTGCCATTGAAAAACATGTTTTTCATATACCAGAAGTGTTTGAAGCTACTGACTGAATGAAAGGAGCTGGCATCTCACTCTCTTTGAATCTTCTTTATCATGCTAGGATTAACAGGAAAAAGGAAAAAAAAATTTCAGAATTGCACCTTGCAATGTGGAGATATTACTGTTTGTGCATTTACAATATTCATTGATTTTTGCCATTGAAAAACGTCCAGAAATGTTTAAAGCTACTGACTGAATGAAAGGAGCTGGCATCTCACTCTCTTTGAATCTTCTTTATCATGCTAGGATTAACAGGAAAAAGCAAAAAATTTCAGAATTGCACCTTGCAATGTGGAGATATTACTGTTTGTGCTTTTACAATATTCATTGATTTTTGCCATTGAAAAACATGTTTTTCATATACCAGAAATGTTTGAAGCTACTGACTGAATGAAAGGAGCTGGCATCTCACTCTCTTTGAATCTTCTTTATCATGCTAGGATTAGCAGGAAAAAGCAAAAAATTTCAGAATTGCACCTTGCAATGTGGAGATATTACTGTTTGTGCATTTACAATATTCATTGATTTTTGCCATTGAAAAACATGTTTTTCATATACCAGAAATGTTTGAAGCTACTGACTGAATGAAAGGAGCTGGCATCTCACTCTCTTTGAATCTTCTTTATCCTGCTAGGATTAGCAGGAAAAAGCAAAAAATTTCAGAATTGCACCTTGCAATGTGGAGATATTACTGTTTGTGCATTTACAATATTCATTGATTTTTGCCATTGAAAAACATCCAGAAATGTTTGAAGCTACTGACTGAATGAAAGGAGCTGGCATCTCACTCTCTTTGAATCTTCTTTATCATGCTAGGATTAGCAGGAAAAAGCAAAAAATTTCAGAATTGCACCTTGCAATGTGGAGATATTACTGTTTGTGCATTTACAATATTCATTGATTTTTGCCATTGAAAAACATGTTTTTCATATACCAGAAATGTTTGAAGCTACTGACTGAATGAATGGAGCTGGCATCTCACTCTCTTTGAATCTTCTTTATCATGCTAGGATTAGCAGGAAAAAGCAAAAAATTTCAGAATTCCACCTTGCAATGTGGAGATATTACTGTTTGTGCATTTACAATATTCATTGATTTTTGCCATTGAAAAACGTTTTTCATATACCAGAAATGTTTGAAGCTACTGACTGAATGAAAGGAGCTGGCATCTCACTCTCTTTGAATCTTCTTTATCATGCTAGGATTAGCAGGAAAAAGCAAAAAATTTCAGAATTGCACCTTGCAATGTGGAGATATTACTGTTTGTGCATTTACAATATTCATTGATTTTTGCCATTGAAAAACATGTTTTTCATATACCAGAAATGTTTGAAGCTACTGACTGAATGAAAGGAGCTGGCATATCACTCTCTTTGAATCTTCTTTATCATGCTAGGATTAGCAGGAAAAAGCAAAAAATTTCAGAATTGCACCTTGCAATGTGGAGATATTACTGTTTGTGCATTTACAATATTCATTGATTTTTGCCATTGAAAAACATGTTTTTCATATACCAGAAATGTTTGAAGCTACTGACTGAATGAAAGGAGCTGGCATCTTACTCTCTTTGAATCTTCTTTATCCTGCTAGGATTAGCAGGAAAAAGCAAAAAATTTCAGAATTGCACCTTGCAATGTGGAGATATTACTGTTTGTGCATTTACAATATTCATTGATTTTTGCCATTGAAAAACGTCCAGAAATGTTTGAAGCTACTGACTGAATGAAAGGAGCTGGCATCTTACTCTCTTTGAATCTTCTTTATCCTGCTAGGATTAGCAGGAAAAAGCAAAAAATTTCAAAATTGCACCTTGCAATGTGGAGATATTACTGTTTGTGCATTTACAATATTCATTGATTTTTGCCATTGAAAAACGTCCAGAAATGTTTGAAGCTACTGACTGAATGAAAGGAGCTGGCATCTCACTCTCTTTGAATCTTCTTTATCATGCTAGGATTAGCAGGAAAAAGCAAAAAATTTCAGAATTGCACCTTGCAATGTGGAGATATTACTGTTTGTGCATTTACAATATTCATTGATTTTTGCCATTGAAAAACATGTTTTTCATATACCAGAAATGTTTGAAGCTACTGACTGAATGAAAGGAGCTGGCATCTCACTCTCTTTGAATCTTCTTTATCATGCTAGGATTAGCAGGAAAAAGCAAAAAATTTCAGAATTGCACCTTGCAGTGTGGAGATATTACTGTTTGTGCATTTACAATATTCATTGATTTTTGCCATTGAAAAACATGTTTTTCATATACCAGAAATGTTTGAAGCTACTCACTGAATGAAAGGAGCTGGCATCTTACTCTCTTTGAATCTTCTTTATCCTGCTAGGATTAGCAGGAAAAAGCAAAAAATTTCAGAATTGCACCTTCCAATGTGGAGATCTTACTGTTTGTGCATTTACAATATTCATTGATTTTTGCCATTGAAAAACATCCAGAAATGTTTGAAGCTACTGACTGAATGAAAGGAGCTGGCATCTCACTCTCTTTGAATCTTCTTTATCATGCTAGGATTAGCAGGAAAAAGCAAAAAATTTCAGAATTGCACCTTGCAATGTGGAGATATTACTGTCTGTGCATTTACAATATTCATTGATTTTTGCCATTGAAAAACATGTTTTTCATATACCAGAAATGTTTGAAGCTACTGACTGAATGATTGGAGCTGGCATCTCACTCTCTTTGAATCTTCTTTATCATGCTAGGATTAGCAGGAAAAAGCAAAAAATTTCAGAATTCCACCTTGCAATGTGGAGATATTACAGTTTGAGCATTTACAATATTCATTGATTTTTGCCATTGAAAAACATGTTTTTCATATACCAGAAGTGTTTGAAGCTACTGACTGAATGAAAGGAGCTGGCATCTCACTCTCTTTGAATCTTCTTTATCATGCTAGGATTAACAGGAAAAAGGAAAAAAAAATTTCAGAATTGCACCTTGCAATGTGGAGATATTACTGTTTGTGCATTTACAATATTCATTGATTTTTGCCATTGAAAAACGTCCAGAAATGTTCAAAGCTACTGACTGAATGAAAGGAGCTGGCATCTCACTCTCTTTGAATCTTCTTTATCATGCTAGGATTAACAGGAAAAAGCAAAAAATTTCAGAATTGCACCTTGCAATGTGGAGATATTACTGTTTGTGCTTTTACAATATTCATTGATTTTTGCCATTGAAAAACATGTTTTTCATATACCAGAAATGTTTGAAGCTACTGACTGAATGAAAGGAGCTGGCATCTCACTCTCTTTGAATCTTCTTTATCATGCTAGGATTAGCAGGAAAAAGCAAAAAATTTCAGAATTGCACCTTGCAATGTGGAGATATTACTGTTTGTGCATTTACAATATTCATTGATTTTTGCCATTGAAAAACATGTTTTTCATATACCAGAAATGTTTGAAGCTACTGACTGAATGAAAGGAGCTGGCATCTCACTCTCTTTGAATCTTCTTTATCCTGCTAGGATTAGCAGGAAAAAGCAAAAAATTTCAGAATTGCACCTTGCAATGTGGAGATATTACTGTTTGTGCATTTACAATATTCATTGATTTTTGCCATTGAAAAACATCCAGAAATGTTTGAAGCTACTGACTGAATGAAAGGAGCTGGCATCTCACTCTCTTTGAATCTTCTTTATCATGCTAGGATTAGCAGGAAAAAGCAAAAAATTTCAGAATTGCACCTTGCAATGTGGAGATATTACTGTTTGTGCATTTACAATATTCATTGATTTTTGCCATTGAAAAACATGTTTTTCATATACCAGAAATGTTTGAAGCTACTGACTGAATGAATGGAGCTGGCATCTCACTCTCTTTGAATCTTCTTTATCATGCTAGGATTAGCAGGAAAAAGCAAAAAATTTCAGAATTCCACCTTGCAATGTGGAGATATTACTGTTTGTGCATTTACAATATTCATTGATTTTTGCCATTGAAAAACGTTTTTCATATACCAGAAATGTTTGAAGCTACTGACTGAATGAAAGGAGCTGGCATCTCACTCTCTTTGAATCTTCTTTATCATGCTAGGATTAGCAGGAAAAAGCAAAAAATTTCAGAATTGCACCTTGCAATGTGGAGATATTACTGTTTGTGCATTTACAATATTCATTGATTTTTGCCATTGAAAAACATGTTTTTCATATACCAGAAATGTTTGAAGCTACTGACTGAATGAAAGGAGCTGGCATATCACTCTCTTTGAATCTTCTTTATCATGCTAGGATTAGCAGGAAAAAGCAAAAAATTTCAGAATTGCACCTTGCAATGTGGAGATATTACTGTTTGTGCATTTACAATATTCATTGATTTTTGCCATTGAAAAACATGTTTTTCATATACCAGAAATGTTTGAAGCTACTGACTGAATGAAAGGAGCTGGCATCTTACTCTCTTTGAATCTTCTTTATCCTGCTAGGATTAGCAGGAAAAAGCAAAAAATTTCAGAATTGCACCTTGCAATGTGGAGATATTACTGTTTGTGCATTTACAATATTCATTGATTTTTGCCATTGAAAAACGTCCAGAAATGTTTGAAGCTACTGACTGAATGAAAGGAGCTGGCATCTTACTCTCTTTGAATCTTCTTTATCCTGCTAGGATTAGCAGGAAAAAGCAAAAAATTTCAAAATTGCACCTTGCAATGTGGAGATATTACTGTTTGTGCATTTACAATATTCATTGATTTTTGCCATTGAAAAACGTCCAGAAATGTTTGAAGCTACTGACTGAATGAAAGGAGCTGGCATCTCACTCTCTTTGAATCTTCTTTATCATGCTAGGATTAGCAGGAAAAAGCAAAAAATTTCAGAATTGCACCTTGCAATGTGGAGATATTACTGTTTGTGCATTTACAATATTCATTGATTTTTGCCATTGAAAAACATGTTTTTCATATACCAGAAATGTTTGAAGCTACTGACTGAATGAAAGGAGCTGGCATCTCACTCTCTTTGAATCTTCTTTATCATGCTAGGATTAGCAGGAAAAAGCAAAAAATTTCAGAATTGCACCTTGCAGTGTGGAGATATTACTGTTTGTGCATTTACAATATTCATTGATTTTTGCCATTGAAAAACATGTTTTTCATATACCAGAAATGTTTGAAGCTACTCACTGAATGAAAGGAGCTGGCATCTTACTCTCTTTGAATCTTCTTTATCCTGCTAGGATTAGCAGGAAAAAGCAAAAAATTTCAGAATTGCACCTTCCAATGTGGAGATATTACTGTTTGTGCATTTACAATATTCATTGATTTTTGCCATTGAAAAACATCCAGAAATGTTTGAAGCTACTGACTGAATGAAAGGAGCTGGCATCTCACTCTCTTTGAATCTTCTTTATCATGCTAGGATTAGCAGGAAAAAGCAAAAAATTTCAGAATTGCACCTTGCAATGTGGAGATATTACTGTCTGTGCATTTACAATATTCATTGATTTTTGCCATTGAAAAACATGTTTTTCATATACCAGAAATGTTTGAAGCTACTGACTGAATGATTGGAGCTGGCATCTCACTCTCTTTGAATCTTCTTTATCATGCTAGGATTAGCAGGAAAAAGCAAAAAATTTCAGAATTCCACCTTGCAATGTGGAGATATTACAGTTTGAGCATTTACAATATTCATTGATTTTTGCCATTGAAAAACATGTTTTTCATATACCAGAAGTGTTTGAAGCTACTGACTGAATGAAAGGAGCTGGCATCTCACTCTCTTTGAATCTTCTTTATCATGCTAGGATTAACAGGAAAAAGGAAAAAAAAATTTCAGAATTGCACCTTGCAATGTGGAGATATTACTGTTTGTGCATTTACAATATTCATTGATTTTTGCCATTGAAAAACGTCCAGAAATGTTTAAAGCTACTGACTGAATGAAAGGAGCTGGCATCTCACTCTCTTTGAATCTTCTTTATCATGCTAGGATTAACAGGAAAAAGCAAAAAATTTCAGAATTGCACCTTGCAATGTGGAGATATTACTGTTTGTGCTTTTACAATATTCATTGATTTTTGCCATTGAAAAACATGTTTTTCATATACCAGAAATGTTTGAAGCTACTGACTGAATGAAAGGAGCTGGCATCTCACTCTCTTTGAATCTTCTTTATCCTGCTAGGATTAGCAGGAAAAAGCAAAAAATTTCAGAATTGCACCTTGCAATGTGGAGATATTACTGTTTGTGCATTTACAATATTCATTGATTTTTGCCATTGAAAAACATCCAGAAATGTTTGAAGCTACTGACTGAATGAAAGGAGCTGGCATCTCACTCTCTTTGAATCTTCTTTATCATGCTAGGATTAGCAGGAAAAAGCAAAAAATTTCAGAATTGCACCTTGCAATGTGGAGATATTACTGTTTGTGCATTTACAATATTCATTGATTTTTGCCATTGAAAAACATGTTTTTCATATACCAGAAATGTTTGAAGCTACTGACTGAATGAATGGAGCTGGCATCTCACTCTCTTTGAATCTTCTTTATCATGCTAGGATTAGCAGGAAAAAGCAAAAAATTTCAGAATTCCACCTTGCAATGTGGAGATATTACTGTTTGTGCATTTACAATATTCATTGATTTTTGCCATTGAAAAACGTTTTTCATATACCAGAAATGTTTGAAGCTACTGACTGAATGAAAGGAGCTGGCATCTCACTCTCTTTGAATCTTCTTTATCATGCTAGGATTAACAGGAAAAAGCAAAAAATTTCAGAATTGCACCTTGCAATGTGGAGATATTACTGTTTGTGCATTTACAATATTCATTGATTTTTGCCATTGAAAAACGTCCAGAAATGTTTGAAGCTACTGACTGAATGAAAGGAGCTGGCATCTCACTCTCTTTGAATCTTCTTTATCCTGCTAGGATTAGCAGGAAAAAGCAAAAAATTTCAGAATTGCACCTTGCAATGTGGAGATATTACTGTTTGTGCATTTACAATATTCATTGATTTTTGCCATTGAAAAACGTTTTTCATATACCAGAAATGTTTGAAGCTACTGACTGAATGAAAGCAGCTGGCATCTCACTCTCTTTGAATCTTCTTTATCCTGCTAGGATTAGCAGGAAAAAGCAAAAAATTTCAGAATTGCACCTTGCAATGTGGAGATATTACTGTTTGTGCATTTACAATATTCATTGATTTTTGCCATTGAAAAACATGTTTTTCATATACCAGAAATGTTTGAAGCTACTGACTGAATGAAAGGAGCTGGCATCTCACTCTCTTTGAATCTTCTTTATCCTGCTAGGATTAGCAGGAAAAAGCAAAAAATTTCAGAATTGCACCTTGCAATGTGGAGATATTACTGTTTGTGCATTTACAATATTCATTGATTTTTGCCATTGAAAAACATGTTTTTCATATACCAGAAATGTTTGAAGCTACTGACTGAATGAAAGGAGCTGGCATCTCACTCTCTTTGAATCTTCTTTATCATGCTAGGATTAACAGGAAAAAGCAAAAAATTTCAGAATTGCACCTTGCAATGTGGAGATATTACTGTTTGTGCATTTACAATATTCATTGATTTTTGCCATTGAAAAACATGTTTTTCATACACCAGAAATGTTTGAAGCTACTGACTGAATGAATGGAGCTGGCATCTCACTCTCTTTGAATCTTCTTTATCATGCTAGGATTAGCAGGAAAAAGCAAAAAATTTCAGAATTCCACCTTGCAATGTGGAGATATTACTGTTTGTGCATTTACAATATTCATTGATTTTTGCCATTGAAAAACATGTTTTTCATATACCAGAAATGTTTGAAGCTACTGACTGAATGAAAGGAGCTGGCATCTCACTCTCTTTGAATCTTCTTTATCATGCTAGGATTAGCAGGAAAAAGCAAAAAATTTCAGAATTGCACCTTGCAATGTGGAGATATTACTGTTTGTGCATTTACAATATTCATTGATTATTGCCATTGAAAAACATGTTTTTCATATACCAGAAATGTTTGAAGCTACTGACTGAATGAAAGGAGCTGGCATATCACTCTCTTTGAATCTTCTTTATCATGCTAGGATTAGCAGGAAAAAGCAAAAAATTTCAGAATTGCACCTTGCAATGTGGAGATATTACTGTTTGTGCATTTACAATATTCATTGATTTTTGCCATTGAAAAACATGTTTTTCATATACCAGAAATGTTTGAAGCTACTGACTGAATGAAAGGAGCTGGCATCTTACTCTCTTTGAATCTTCTTTATCCTGCTAGGATTAGCAGGAAAAAGCAAAAAATTTCAGAATTGCACCTTGCAATGTGGAGATATTACTGTTTGTGCATTTACAATATTCATTGATTTTTGCCATTGAAAAACGTCCAGAAATGTTTGAAGCTACTGACTGAATGAAAGGAGCTGGCATCTTACTCTCTTTGAATCTTCTTTATCCTGCTAGGATTAGCAGGAAAAAGCAAAAAATTTCAAAATTGCACCTTGCAATGTGGAGATATTACTGTTTGTGCATTTACAATATTCATTGATTTTTGCCATTGAAAAACGTCCAGAAATGTTTGAAGCTACTGACTGAATGAAAGGAGCTGGCATCTCACTCTCTTTGAATCTTCTTTATCATGCTAGGATTAGCAGGAAAAAGCAAAAAATTTCAGAATTGCACCTTGCAATGTGGAGATATTACTGTTTGTGCATTTACAATATTCATTGATTTTTGCCATTGAAAAACATGTTTTTCATATACCAGAAATGTTTGAAGCTACTGACTGAATGAAAGGAGCTGGCATCTCACTCTCTTTGAATCTTCTTTATCATGCTAGGATTAGCAGGAAAAAGCAAAAAATTTCAGAATTGCACCTTGCAGTGTGGAGATATTACTGTTTGTGCATTTACAATATTCATTGATTTTTGCCATTGAAAAACATGTTTTTCATATACCAGAAATGTTTGAAGCTACTCACTGAATGAAAGGAGCTGGCATCTTACTCTCTTTGAATCTTCTTTATCCTGCTAGGATTAGCAGGAAAAAGCAAAAAATTTCAGAATTGCACCTTCCAATGTGGAGATATTACTGTTTGTGCATTTACAATATTCATTGATTTTTGCCATTGAAAAACATCCAGAAATGTTTGAAGCTACTGACTGAATGAAAGGAGCTGGCATCTCACTCTCTTTGAATCTTCTTTATCATGCTAGGATTAGCAGGAAAAAGCAAAAAATTTCAGAATTGCACCTTGCAATGTGGAGATATTACTGTCTGTGCATTTACAATATTCATTGATTTTTGCCATTGAAAAACATGTTTTTCATATACCAGAAATGTTTGAAGCTACTGACTGAATGAATGGAGCTGGCATCTCACTCTCTTTGAATCTTCTTTATCATGCTAGGATTAGCAGGAAAAAGCAAAAAATTTCAGAATTCCACCTTGCAATGTGGAGATATTACAGTTTGAGCATTTACAATATTCATTGATTTTTGCCATTGAAAAACATGTTTTTCATATACCAGAAGTGTTTGAAGCTACTGACTGAATGAAAGGAGCTGGCATCTCACTCTCTTTGAATCTTCTTTATCATGCTAGGATTAACAGGAAAAAGGAAAAAAAAATTTCAGAATTGCACCTTGCAATGTGGAGATATTACTGTTTGTGCATTTACAATATTCATTGATTTTTGCCATTGAAAAACGTCCAGAAATGTTTAAAGCTACTGACTGAATGAAAGGAGCTGGCATCTCACTCTCTTTGAATCTTCTTTATCATGCTAGGATTAACAGGAAAAAGCAAAAAATTTCAGAATTGCACCTTGCAATGTGGAGATATTACTGTTTGTGCTTTTACAATATTCATTGATTTTTGCCATTGAAAAACATGTTTTTCATATACCAGAAATGTTTGAAGCTACTGACTGAATGAAAGGAGCTGGCATCTCACTCTCTTTGAATCTTCTTTATCATGCTAGGATTAGCAGGAAAAAGCAAAAAATTTCAGAATTGCACCTTGCAGTGTGGAGATATTACTGTTTGTGCATTTACAATATTCATTGATTTTTGCCATTGAAAAACATGTTTTTCATATACCAGAAATGTTTGAAGCTACTCACTGAATGAAAGGAGCTGGCATCTTACTCTCTTTGAATCTTCTTTATCCTGCTAGGATTAGCAGGAAAAAGCAAAAAATTTCAGAATTGCACCTTCCAATGTGGAGATATTACTGTTTGTGCATTTACAATATTCATTGATTTTTGCCATTGAAAAACATCCAGAAATGTTTGAAGCTACTGACTGAATGAAAGGAGCTGGCATCTCACTCTCTTTGAATCTTCTTTATCATGCTAGGATTAGCAGGAAAAAGCAAAAAATTTCAGAATTGCACCTTGCAATGTGGAGATATTACTGTCTGTGCATTTACAATATTCATTGATTTTTGCCATTGAAAAACATGTTTTTCATATACCAGAAATGTTTGAAGCTACTGACTGAATGAATGGAGCTGGCATCTCACTCTCTTTGAATCTTCTTTATCATGCTAGGATTAGCAGGAAAAAGCAAAAAATTTCAGAATTCCACCTTGCAATGTGGAGATATTACAGTTTGAGCATTTACAATATTCATTGATTTTTGCCATTGAAAAACATGTTTTTCATATACCAGAAGTGTTTGAAGCTACTGACTGAATGAAAGGAGCTGGCATCTCACTCTCTTTGAATCTTCTTTATCATGCTAGGATTAACAGGAAAAAGGAAAAAAAAATTTCAGAATTGCACCTTGCAATGTGGAGATATTACTGTTTGTGCATTTACAATATTCATTGATTTTTGCCATTGAAAAACGTCCAGAAATGTTTAAAGCTACTGACTGAATGAAAGGAGCTGGCATCTCACTCTCTTTGAATCTTCTTTATCATGCTAGGATTAACAGGAAAAAGCAAAAAATTTCAGAATTGCACCTTGCAATGTGGAGATATTACTGTTTGTGCTTTTACAATATTCATTGATTTTTGCCATTGAAAAACATGTTTTTCATATACCAGAAATGTTTGAAGCTACTGACTGAATGAAAGGAGCTGGCATCTCACTCTCTTTGAATCTTCTTTATCATGCTAGGATTAGCAGGAAAAAGCAAAAAATTTCAGAATTGCACCTTGCAATGTGGAGATATTACTGTTTGTGCATTTACAATATTCATTGATTTTTGCCATTGAAAAACATGTTTTTCATATACCAGAAATGTTTGAAGCTACTGACTGAATGAAAGGAGCTGGCATCTCACTCTCTTTGAATCTTCTTTATCCTGCTAGGATTAGCAGGAAAAAGCAAAAAATTTCAGAATTGCACCTTGCAATGTGGAGATATTACTGTTTGTGCATTTACAATATTCATTGATTTTTGCCATTGAAAAACATCCAGAAATGTTTGAAGCTACTGACTGAATGAAAGGAGCTGGCATCTCACTCTCTTTGAATCTTCTTTATCATGCTAGGATTAGCAGGAAAAAGCAAAAAATTTCAGAATTGCACCTTGCAATGTGGAGATATTACTGTTTGTGCATTTACAATATTCATTGATTTTTGCCATTGAAAAACATGTTTTTCATATACCAGAAATGTTTGAAGCTACTGACTGAATGAATGGAGCTGGCATCTCACTCTCTTTGAATCTTCTTTATCATGCTAGGATTAGCAGGAAAAAGCAAAAAATTTCAGAATTCCACCTTGCAATGTGGAGATATTACTGTTTGTGCATTTACAATATTCATTGATTTTTGCCATTGAAAAACGTTTTTCATATACCAGAAATGTTTGAAGCTACTGACTGAATGAAAGGAGCTGGCATCTCACTCTCTTTGAATCTTCTTTATCATGCTAGGATTAGCAGGAAAAAGCAAAAAATTTCAGAATTGCACCTTGCAATGTGGAGATATTACTGTTTGTGCATTTACAATATTCATTGATTTTTGCCATTGAAAAACATGTTTTTCATATACCAGAAATGTTTGAAGCTACTGACTGAATGAAAGGAGCTGGCATATCACTCTCTTTGAATCTTCTTTATCATGCTAGGATTAGCAGGAAAAAGCAAAAAATTTCAGAATTGCACCTTGCAATGTGGAGATATTACTGTTTGTGCATTTACAATATTCATTGATTTTTGCCATTGAAAAACATGTTTTTCATATACCAGAAATGTTTGAAGCTACTGACTGAATGAAAGGAGCTGGCATCTTACTCTCTTTGAATCTTCTTTATCCTGCTAGGATTAGCAGGAAAAAGCAAAAAATTTCAGAATTGCACCTTGCAATGTGGAGATATTACTGTTTGTGCATTTACAATATTCATTGATTTTTGCCATTGAAAAACGTCCAGAAATGTTTGAAGCTACTGACTGAATGAAAGGAGCTGGCATCTTACTCTCTTTGAATCTTCTTTATCCTGCTAGGATTAGCAGGAAAAAGCAAAAAATTTCAAAATTGCACCTTGCAATGTGGAGATATTACTGTTTGTGCATTTACAATATTCATTGATTTTTGCCATTGAAAAACGTCCAGAAATGTTTGAAGCTACTGACTGAATGAAAGGAGCTGGCATCTCACTCTCTTTGAATCTTCTTTATCATGCTAGGATTAGCAGGAAAAAGCAAAAAATTTCAGAATTGCACCTTGCAATGTGGAGATATTACTGTTTGTGCATTTACAATATTCATTGATTTTTGCCATTGAAAAACATGTTTTTCATATACCAGAAATGTTTGAAGCTACTGACTGAATGAAAGGAGCTGGCATCTCACTCTCTTTGAATCTTCTTTATCATGCTAGGATTAGCAGGAAAAAGCAAAAAATTTCAGAATTGCACCTTGCAGTGTGGAGATATTACTGTTTGTGCATTTACAATATTCATTGATTTTTGCCATTGAAAAACATGTTTTTCATATACCAGAAATGTTTGAAGCTACTCACTGAATGAAAGGAGCTGGCATCTTACTCTCTTTGAATCTTCTTTATCCTGCTAGGATTAGCAGGAAAAAGCAAAAAATTTCAGAATTGCACCTTCCAATGTGGAGATATTACTGTTTGTGCATTTACAATATTCATTGATTTTTGCCATTGAAAAACATCCAGAAATGTTTGAAGCTACTGACTGAATGAAAGGAGCTGGCATCTCACTCTCTTTGAATCTTCTTTATCATGCTAGGATTAGCAGGAAAAAGCAAAAAATTTCAGAATTGCACCTTGCAATGTGGAGATATTACTGTCTGTGCATTTACAATATTCATTGATTTTTGCCATTGAAAAACATGTTTTTCATATACCAGAAATGTTTGAAGCTACTGACTGAATGATTGGAGCTGGCATCTCACTCTCTTTGAATCTTCTTTATCATGCTAGGATTAGCAGGAAAAAGCAAAAAATTTCAGAATTCCACCTTGCAATGTGGAGATATTACAGTTTGAGCATTTACAATATTCATTGATTTTTGCCATTGAAAAACATGTTTTTCATATACCAGAAGTGTTTGAAGCTACTGACTGAATGAAAGGAGCTGGCATCTCACTCTCTTTGAATCTTCTTTATCATGCTAGGATTAACAGGAAAAAGGAAAAAAAAATTTCAGAATTGCACCTTGCAATGTGGAGATATTACTGTTTGTGCATTTACAATATTCATTGATTTTTGCCATTGAAAAACGTCCAGAAATGTTTAAAGCTACTGACTGAATGAAAGGAGCTGGCATCTCACTCTCTTTGAATCTTCTTTATCATGCTAGGATTAACAGGAAAAAGCAAAAAATTTCAGAATTGCACCTTGCAATGTGGAGATATTACTGTTTGTGCTTTTACAATATTCATTGATTTTTGCCATTGAAAAACATGTTTTTCATATACCAGAAATGTTTGAAGCTACTGACTGAATGAAAGGAGCTGGCATCTCACTCTCTTTGAATCTTCTTTATCATGCTAGGATTAGCAGGAAAAAGCAAAAAATTTCAGAATTGCACCTTGCAATGTGGAGATATTACTGTTTGTGCATTTACAATATTCATTGATTTTTGCCATTGAAAAACATGTTTTTCATATACCAGAAATGTTTGAAGCTACTGACTGAATGAAAGGAGCTGGCATCTCACTCTCTTTGAATCTTCTTTATCCTGCTAGGATTAGCAGGAAAAAGCAAAAAATTTCAGAATTGCACCTTGCAATGTGGAGATATTACTGTTTGTGCATTTACAATATTCATTGATTTTTGCCATTGAAAAACATCCAGAAATGTTTGAAGCTACTGACTGAATGAAAGGAGCTGGCATCTCACTCTCTTTGAATCTTCTTTATCATGCTAGGATTAGCAGGAAAAAGCAAAAAATTTCAGAATTGCACCTTGCAATGTGGAGATATTACTGTTTGTGCATTTACAATATTCATTGATTTTTGCCATTGAAAAACATGTTTTTCATATACCAGAAATGTTTGAAGCTACTGACTGAATGAATGGAGCTGGCATCTCACTCTCTTTGAATCTTCTTTATCATGCTAGGATTAGCAGGAAAAAGCAAAAAATTTCAGAATTCCACCTTGCAATGTGGAGATATTACTGTTTGTGCATTTACAATATTCATTGATTTTTGCCATTGAAAAACGTTTTTCATATACCAGAAATGTTTGAAGCTACTGACTGAATGAAAGGAGCTGGCATCTCACTCTCTTTGAATCTTCTTTATCATGCTAGGATTAACAGGAAAAAGCAAAAAATTTCAGAATTGCACCTTGCAATGTGGAGATATTACTGTTTGTGCATTTACAATATTCATTGATTTTTGCCATTGAAAAACGTCCAGAAATGTTTGAAGCTACTGACTGAATGAAAGGAGCTGGCATCTCACTCTCTTTGAATCTTCTTTATCATGCTAGGATTAGCAGGAAAAAGCAAAAAATTTCAGAATTGCACCTTGCAATGTGGAGATATTACTGTTTGTGCATTTACAATATTCATTGATTTTTGCCATTGAAAAACATGTTTTTCATATACCAGAAATGTTTGAAGCTACTGACTGAATGAAAGGAGCTGGCATCTCACTCTCTTTGAATCTTCTTTATCATGCTAGGATTAACAGGAAAAAGCAAAAAATTTCAGAATTGCACCTTGCAATGTGGAGATATTACTGTTTGTGCATTTACAATATTCATTGATTTTTGCCATTGAAAAACGTCCAGAAATGTTTGAAGCTACTGACTGAATGAAAAGAGCTGGCATCTCACTCTCTTTGAATCTTCTTTATCATGCTAGGATTAGCAGGAAAAAGCAAAAAATTTCAGAATTGCACCTTGCAATGTGGAGATATTACTGTTTGTGCATTTACAATATTCATTGATTTTTGCCATTGAAAAACATGTTTTTCATATACCAGAAATGTTTGAAGCTACTGACTGAATGAAAGGAGCTGGCATCTCACTCTCTTTGAATCTTCTTTATCATGCTAGGATTAGCAGGAAAAAGCAAAAAATTTCAGAATTGCACCTTGCAATGTGGAGATATTACTGTTTGTGCATTTACAATATTCATTGATTTTTGCCATTGAAAAACATGTTTTTCATATACCAGAAATGTTTGAAGCTACTGACTGAATGAAAGGAGCTGGCATCTTACTCTCTTTGAATCTTCTTTATCCTGCTAGGATTAGCAGGAAAAAGCAAAAAATTTCAGAATTGCACCTTGCAATGTGGAGATATTACTGTTTGTGCATTTACAATATTCATTGATTTTTGCCATTGAAAAACGTCCAGAAATGTTTGAAGCTACTGACTGAATGAAAGGAGCTGGCATCTCACTCTCTTTGAATCTTCTTTATCATGCTAGGATTAGCAGGAAAAATCAAAAAATTTCAGAATTGCACCTTGCAATGTGGAGATATTACTGTTTGTGCATTTACAATATTCATTGATTTTTGCCATTGAAAAACATGTTTTTCATATACCAGAAATGTTTGAAGCTACTGACTGAATGAAAGGAGCTGGCATCTCACTCTCTTTGAATCTTCTTTATCATGCTAGGATTAGCAGGAAAAAGCAAAAAATTTCAGAATTGCACCTTGCAGTGTGGAGATATTACTGTTTGTGCATTTACAATATTCATTGATTTTTGCCATTGAAAAACATGTTTTTCATATACCAGAAATGTTTGAAGCTACTGACTGAATGAAAGGAGCTGGCATCTTACTCTCTTTGAATCTTCTTTATCCTGCTAGGATTAGCAGGAAAAAGCAAAAAATTTCAGAATTGCACCTTCCAATGTGGAGATATTACTGTTTGTGCATTTACAATATTCATTGATTTTTGCCATTGAAAAACATCCAGAAATGTTTGAAGCTACTGACTGAATGAAAGGAGCTGGCATCTCACTCTCTTTGAATCTTCTTTATCATGCTAGGATTAGCAGGAAAAAGCAAAAAATTTCAGAATTGCACCTTGCAATGTGGAGATATTACTGTTTGTGCATTTACAATATTCATTGATTTTTGCCATTGAAAAACATGTTTTTCATATACCAGAAATGTTTGAAGCTACTGACTGAATGAAAGGAGCTGGCATCTCACTCTCTTTGAATCTTCTTTATCCTGCTAGGATTAGCAGGAAAAAGCAAAAAATTTCAGAATTGCACCTTGCAATGTGGAGATATTACTGTTTGTGCATTTACAATATTCATTGATTTTTGCCATTGAAAAACATCCAGAAATGTTTGAAGCTACTGACTGAATGAAAGGAGCTGGCATCTCACTCTCTTTGAATCTTCTTTATCATGCTAGGATTAGCAGGAAAAAGCAAAAAATTTCAGAATTGCACCTTGCAATGTGGAGATATTACTGTTTGTGCATTTACAATATTCATTGATTTTTGCCATTGAAAAACATGTTTTTCATATACCAGAAATGTTTGAAGCTACTGACTGAATGAATGGAGCTGGCATCTCACTCTCTTTGAATCTTCTTTATCATGCTAGGATTAGCAGGAAAAAGCAAAAAATTTCAGAATTCCACCTTGCAATGTGGAGATATTACTGTTTGTGCATTTACAATATTCATTGATTTTTGCCATTGAAAAACGTTTTTCATATACCAGAAATGTTTGAAGCTACTGACTGAATGAAAGGAGCTGGCATCTCACTCTCTTTGAATCTTCTTTATCATGCTAGGATTAACAGGAAAAAGCAAAAAATTTCAGAATTGCACCTTGCAATGTGGAGATATTACTGTTTGTGCATTTACAATATTCATTGATTTTTGCCATTGAAAAACGTCCAGAAATGTTTGAAGCTACTGACTGAATGAAAGGAGCTGGCATCTCACTCTCTTTGAATCTTCTTTATCATGCTAGGATTAGCAGGAAAAAGCAAAAAATTTCAGAATTGCACCTTGCAATGTGGAGATATTACTGTTTGTGCATTTACAATATTCATTGATTTTTGCCATTGAAAAACATGTTTTTCATATACCAGAAATGTTTGAAGCTACTGACTGAATGAAAGGAGCTGGCATCTCACTCTCTTTGAATCTTCTTTATCATGCTAGGATTAACAGGAAAAAGCAAAAAATTTCAGAATTGCACCTTGCAATGTGGAGATATTACTGTTTGTGCATTTACAATATTCATTGATTTTTGCCATTGAAAAACGTCCAGAAATGTTTGAAGCTACTGACTGAATGAAAGGAGCTGGCATCTCACTCTCTTTGAATCTTCTTTATCATGCTAGGATTAGCAGGAAAAAGCAAAAAATTTCAGAATTGCACCTTGCAATGTGGAGATATTACTGTTTGTGCATTTACAATATTCATTGATTTTTGCCATTGAAAAACATGTTTTTCATATACCAGAAATGTTTGAAGCTACTGACTGAATGAAAGGAGCTGGCATCTCACTCTCTTTGAATCTTCTTTATCATGCTAGGATTAGCAGGAAAAAGCAAAAAATTTCAGAATTGCACCTTGCAATGTGGAGATATTACTGTTTGTGCATTTACAATATTCATTGATTTTTGCCATTGAAAAACATGTTTTTCATATACCAGAAATGTTTGAAGCTACTGACTGAATGAAAGGAGCTGGCATCTTACTCTCTTTGAATCTTCTTTATCCTGCTAGGATTAGCAGGAAAAAGCAAAAAATTTCAGAATTGCACCTTGCAATGTGGAGATATTACTGTTTGTGCATTTACAATATTCATTGATTTTTGCCATTGAAAAACGTCCAGAAATGTTTGAAGCTACTGACTGAATGAAAGGAGCTGGCATCTCACTCTCTTTGAATCTTCTTTATCATGCTAGGATTAGCAGGAAAAATCAAAAAATTTCAGAATTGCACCTTGCAATGTGGAGATATTACTGTTTGTGCATTTACAATATTCATTGATTTTTGCCATTGAAAAACATGTTTTTCATATACCAGAAATGTTTGAAGCTACTGACTGAATGAAAGGAGCTGGCATCTCACTCTCTTTGAATCTTCTTTATCATGCTAGGATTAGCAGGAAAAAGCAAAAAATTTCAGAATTGCACCTTGCAGTGTGGAGATATTACTGTTTGTGCATTTACAATATTCATTGATTTTTGCCATTGAAAAACATGTTTTTCATATACCAGAAATGTTTGAAGCTACTGACTGAATGAAAGGAGCTGGCATCTTACTCTCTTTGAATCTTCTTTATCCTGCTAGGATTAGCAGGAAAAAGCAAAAAATTTCAGAATTGCACCTTCCAATGTGGAGATATTACTGTTTGTGCATTTACAATATTCATTGATTTTTGCCATTGAAAAACATCCAGAAATGTTTGAAGCTACTGACTGAATGAAAGGAGCTGGCATCTCACTCTCTTTGAATCTTCTTTATCATGCTAGGATTAGCAGGAAAAAGCAAAAAATTTCAGAATTGCACCTTGCAATGTGGAGATATTACTGTTTGTGCATTTACAATATTCATTGATTTTTGCCATTGAAAAACATGTTTTTCATATACCAGAAATGTTTGAAGCTACTGACTGAATGAATGGAGCTGGCATCTCACTCTCTTTGAATCTTCTTTATCATGCTAGGATTAGCAGGAAAAAGCAAAAAATTTCAGAATTGCACCTTGCAATGTGGAGATATTACTGTCTGTGCATTTACAATATTCATTGATTTTTGCCATTGAAAAACATGTTTTTCATATACCAGAAATGTTTGAAGCTACTGACTGAATGAATGGAGCTGGCATCTCACTCTTTGAATCTTCTTTATCATGCTAGGATTAGCAGGAAAAAGCAAAAAATTTCAGAATTCCACCTTGCAATGTGGAGATATTACAGTTTGTGCATTTACAATATTCATTGATTTTTGCCATTGAAAAACATGTTTTTCATATACCAGAAGTGTTTGAAGCTACTGACTGAATGAAAGGAGCTGGCATCTCACTCTCTTTGAATCTTCTTTATCATGCTAGGATTAACAGGAAAAAGGAAAAAAAAATTTCAGAATTGCACCTTGCAATGTGGAGATATTACTGTTTGTGCATTTACAATATTCATTGATTTTTGCCATTGAAAAACGTCCAGAAATGTTTAAAGCTACTGACTGAATGAAAGGAGCTGGCATCTCACTCTCTTTGAATCTTCTTTATCATGCTAGGATTAACAGGAAAAAGCAAAAAATTTCAGAATTGCACCTTGCAATGTGGAGATATTACTGTTTGTGCATTTACAATATTCATTGATTTTTGCCATTGAAAAACGTCCAGAAATGTTTGAAGCTACTGACTGAATGAAAGGAGCTGGCATCTCACTCTCTTTGAATCTTCTTTATCATGCTAGGATTAACAGGAAAAAGCAAAAAATTTCAGAATTGCACCTTGCAATGTGGAGATATTACTGTTTGTGCTTTTACAATATTCATTGATTTTTGCCATTGAAAAACATGTTTTTCATATACCAGAAATGTTTGAAGCTACTGACTGAATGAAAGGAGCTGGCATCTCACTCTCTTTGAATCTTCTTTATCATGCTAGGATTAGCAGGAAAAAGCAAAAAATTTCAGAATTGCACCTTGCAGTGTGGAGATATTACTGTTTGTGCATTTACAATATTCATTGATTTTTGCCATTGAAAAACATGTTTTTCATATACCAGAAATGTTTGAAGCTACTCACTGAATGAAAGGAGCTGGCATCTTACTCTCTTTGAATCTTCTTTATCCTGCTAGGATTAGCAGGAAAAAGCAAAAAATTTCAGAATTGCACCTTCCAATGTGGAGATATTACTGTTTGTGCATTTACAATATTCATTGATTTTTGCCATTGAAAAACATCCAGAAATGTTTGAAGCTACTGACTGAATGAAAGGAGCTGGCATCTCACTCTCTTTGAATCTTCTTTATCATGCTAGGATTAGCAGGAAAAAGCAAAAAATTTCAGAATTGCACCTTGCAATGTGGAGATATTACTGTCTGTGCATTTACAATATTCATTGATTTTTGCCATTGAAAAACATGTTTTTCATATACCAGAAATGTTTGAAGCTACTGACTGAATGAATGGAGCTGGCATCTCACTCTCTTTGAATCTTCTTTATCATGCTAGGATTAGCAGGAAAAAGCAAAAAATTTCAGAATTCCACCTTGCAATGTGGAGATATTACAGTTTGAGCATTTACAATATTCATTGATTTTTGCCATTGAAAAACATGTTTTTCATATACCAGAAGTGTTTGAAGCTACTGACTGAATGAAAGGAGCTGGCATCTCACTCTCTTTGAATCTTCTTTATCATGCTAGGATTAACAGGAAAAAGGAAAAAAAAATTTCAGAATTGCACCTTGCAATGTGGAGATATTACTGTTTGTGCATTTACAATATTCATTGATTTTTGCCATTGAAAAACGTCCAGAAATGTTTAAAGCTACTGACTGAATGAAAGGAGCTGGCATCTCACTCTCTTTGAATCTTCTTTATCATGCTAGGATTAACAGGAAAAAGCAAAAAATTTCAGAATTGCACCTTGCAATGTGGAGATATTACTGTTTGTGCTTTTACAATATTCATTGATTTTTGCCATTGAAAAACATGTTTTTCATATACCAGAAATGTTTGAAGCTACTGACTGAATGAAAGGAGCTGGCATCTCACTCTCTTTGAATCTTCTTTATCATGCTAGGATTAGCAGGAAAAAGCAAAAAATTTCAGAATTGCACCTTGCAATGTGGAGATATTACTGTTTGTGCATTTACAATATTCATTGATTTTTGCCATTGAAAAACATGTTTTTCATATACCAGAAATGTTTGAAGCTACTGACTGAATGAAAGGAGCTGGCATCTCACTCTCTTTGAATCTTCTTTATCCTGCTAGGATTAGCAGGAAAAAGCAAAAAATTTCAGAATTGCACCTTGCAATGTGGAGATATTACTGTTTGTGCATTTACAATATTCATTGATTTTTGCCATTGAAAAACATCCAGAAATGTTTGAAGCTACTGACTGAATGAAAGGAGCTGGCATCTCACTCTCTTTGAATCTTCTTTATCATGCTAGGATTAGCAGGAAAAAGCAAAAAATTTCAGAATTGCACCTTGCAATGTGGAGATATTACTGTTTGTGCATTTACAATATTCATTGATTTTTGCCATTGAAAAACATGTTTTTCATATACCAGAAATGTTTGAAGCTACTGACTGAATGAATGGAGCTGGCATCTCACTCTCTTTGAATCTTCTTTATCATGCTAGGATTAGCAGGAAAAAGCAAAAAATTTCAGAATTCCACCTTGCAATGTGGAGATATTACTGTTTGTGCATTTACAATATTCATTGATTTTTGCCATTGAAAAACGTTTTTCATATACCAGAAATGTTTGAAGCTACTGACTGAATGAAAGGAGCTGGCATCTCACTCTCTTTGAATCTTCTTTATCATGCTAGGATTAGCAGGAAAAAGCAAAAAATTTCAGAATTGCACCTTGCAATGTGGAGATATTACTGTTTGTGCATTTACAATATTCATTGATTTTTGCCATTGAAAAACATGTTTTTCATATACCAGAAATGTTTGAAGCTACTGACTGAATGAAAGGAGCTGGCATATCACTCTCTTTGAATCTTCTTTATCATGCTAGGATTAGCAGGAAAAAGCAAAAAATTTCAGAATTGCACCTTGCAATGTGGAGATATTACTGTTTGTGCATTTACAATATTCATTGATTTTTGCCATTGAAAAACATGTTTTTCATATACCAGAAATGTTTGAAGCTACTGACTGAATGAAAGGAGCTGGCATCTTACTCTCTTTGAATCTTCTTTATCCTGCTAGGATTAGCAGGAAAAAGCAAAAAATTTCAGAATTGCACCTTGCAATGTGGAGATATTACTGTTTGTGCATTTACAATATTCATTGATTTTTGCCATTGAAAAACGTCCAGAAATGTTTGAAGCTACTGACTGAATGAAAGGAGCTGGCATCTTACTCTCTTTGAATCTTCTTTATCCTGCTAGGATTAGCAGGAAAAAGCAAAAAATTTCAAAATTGCACCTTGCAATGTGGAGATATTACTGTTTGTGCATTTACAATATTCATTGATTTTTGCCATTGAAAAACGTCCAGAAATGTTTGAAGCTACTGACTGAATGAAAGGAGCTGGCATCTCACTCTCTTTGAATCTTCTTTATCATGCTAGGATTAGCAGGAAAAAGCAAAAAATTTCAGAATTGCACCTTGCAATGTGGAGATATTACTGTTTGTGCATTTACAATATTCATTGATTTTTGCCATTGAAAAACATGTTTTTCATATACCAGAAATGTTTGAAGCTACTGACTGAATGAAAGGAGCTGGCATCTCACTCTCTTTGAATCTTCTTTATCATGCTAGGATTAGCAGGAAAAAGCAAAAAATTTCAGAATTGCACCTTGCAGTGTGGAGATATTACTGTTTGTGCATTTACAATATTCATTGATTTTTGCCATTGAAAAACATGTTTTTCATATACCAGAAATGTTTGAAGCTACTCACTGAATGAAAGGAGCTGGCATCTTACTCTCTTTGAATCTTCTTTATCCTGCTAGGATTAGCAGGAAAAAGCAAAAAATTTCAGAATTGCACCTTCCAATGTGGAGATATTACTGTTTGTGCATTTACAATATTCATTGATTTTTGCCATTGAAAAACATCCAGAAATGTTTGAAGCTACTGACTGAATGAAAGGAGCTGGCATCTCACTCTCTTTGAATCTTCTTTATCATGCTAGGATTAGCAGGAAAAAGCAAAAAATTTCAGAATTGCACCTTGCAATGTGGAGATATTACTGTCTGTGCATTTACAATATTCATTGATTTTTGCCATTGAAAAACATGTTTTTCATATACCAGAAATGTTTGAAGCTACTGACTGAATGATTGGAGCTGGCATCTCACTCTCTTTGAATCTTCTTTATCATGCTAGGATTAGCAGGAAAAAGCAAAAAATTTCAGAATTCCACCTTGCAATGTGGAGATATTACAGTTTGAGCATTTACAATATTCATTGATTTTTGCCATTGAAAAACATGTTTTTCATATACCAGAAGTGTTTGAAGCTACTGACTGAATGAAAGGAGCTGGCATCTCACTCTCTTTGAATCTTCTTTATCATGCTAGGATTAACAGGAAAAAGGAAAAAAAAATTTCAGAATTGCACCTTGCAATGTGGAGATATTACTGTTTGTGCATTTACAATATTCATTGATTTTTGCCATTGAAAAACGTCCAGAAATGTTTAAAGCTACTGACTGAATGAAAGGAGCTGGCATCTCACTCTCTTTGAATCTTCTTTATCATGCTAGGATTAACAGGAAAAAGCAAAAAATTTCAGAATTGCACCTTGCAATGTGGAGATATTACTGTTTGTGCTTTTACAATATTCATTGATTTTTGCCATTGAAAAACATGTTTTTCATATACCAGAAATGTTTGAAGCTACTGACTGAATGAAAGGAGCTGGCATCTCACTCTCTTTGAATCTTCTTTATCATGCTAGGATTAGCAGGAAAAAGCAAAAAATTTCAGAATTGCACCTTGCAATGTGGAGATATTACTGTTTGTGCATTTACAATATTCATTGATTTTTGCCATTGAAAAACATGTTTTTCATATACCAGAAATGTTTGAAGCTACTGACTGAATGAAAGGAGCTGGCATCTCACTCTCTTTGAATCTTCTTTATCCTGCTAGGATTAGCAGGAAAAAGCAAAAAATTTCAGAATTGCACCTTGCAATGTGGAGATATTACTGTTTGTGCATTTACAATATTCATTGATTTTTGCCATTGAAAAACATCCAGAAATGTTTGAAGCTACTGACTGAATGAAAGGAGCTGGCATCTCACTCTCTTTGAATCTTCTTTATCATGCTAGGATTAGCAGGAAAAAGCAAAAAATTTCAGAATTGCACCTTGCAATGTGGAGATATTACTGTTTGTGCATTTACAATATTCATTGATTTTTGCCATTGAAAAACATGTTTTTCATATACCAGAAATGTTTGAAGCTACTGACTGAATGAATGGAGCTGGCATCTCACTCTCTTTGAATCTTCTTTATCATGCTAGGATTAGCAGGAAAAAGCAAAAAATTTCAGAATTCCACCTTGCAATGTGGAGATATTACTGTTTGTGCATTTACAATATTCATTGATTTTTGCCATTGAAAAACGTTTTTCATATACCAGAAATGTTTGAAGCTACTGACTGAATGAAAGGAGCTGGCATCTCACTCTCTTTGAATCTTCTTTATCATGCTAGGATTAACAGGAAAAAGCAAAAAATTTCAGAATTGCACCTTGCAATGTGGAGATATTACTGTTTGTGCATTTACAATATTCATTGATTTTTGCCATTGAAAAACGTCCAGAAATGTTTGAAGCTACTGACTGAATGAAAGGAGCTGGCATCTCACTCTCTTTGAATCTTCTTTATCATGCTAGGATTAGCAGGAAAAAGCAAAAAATTTCAGAATTGCACCTTGCAATGTGGAGATATTACTGTTTGTGCATTTACAATATTCATTGATTTTTGCCATTGAAAAACATGTTTTTCATATACCAGAAATGTTTGAAGCTACTGACTGAATGAAAGGAGCTGGCATCTCACTCTCTTTGAATCTTCTTTATCATGCTAGGATTAACAGGAAAAAGCAAAAAATTTCAGAATTGCACCTTGCAATGTGGAGATATTACTGTTTGTGCATTTACAATATTCATTGATTTTTGCCATTGAAAAACGTCCAGAAATGTTTGAAGCTACTGACTGAATGAAAGGAGCTGGCATCTCACTCTCTTTGAATCTTCTTTATCATGCTAGGATTAGCAGGAAAAAGCAAAAAATTTCAGAATTGCACCTTGCAATGTGGAGATATTACTGTTTGTGCATTTACAATATTCATTGATTTTTGCCATTGAAAAACATGTTTTTCATATACCAGAAATGTTTGAAGCTACTGACTGAATGAAAGGAGCTGGCATCTCACTCTCTTTGAATCTTCTTTATCATGCTAGGATTAGCAGGAAAAAGCAAAAAATTTCAGAATTGCACCTTGCAATGTGGAGATATTACTGTTTGTGCATTTACAATATTCATTGATTTTTGCCATTGAAAAACATGTTTTTCATATACCAGAAATGTTTGAAGCTACTGACTGAATGAAAGGAGCTGGCATCTTACTCTCTTTGAATCTTCTTTATCCTGCTAGGATTAGCAGGAAAAAGCAAAAAATTTCAGAATTGCACCTTGCAATGTGGAGATATTACTGTTTGTGCATTTACAATATTCATTGATTTTTGCCATTGAAAAACGTCCAGAAATGTTTGAAGCTACTGACTGAATGAAAGGAGCTGGCATCTCACTCTCTTTGAATCTTCTTTATCATGCTAGGATTAGCAGGAAAAATCAAAAAATTTCAGAATTGCACCTTGCAATGTGGAGATATTACTGTTTGTGCATTTACAATATTCATTGATTTTTGCCATTGAAAAACATGTTTTTCATATACCAGAAATGTTTGAAGCTACTGACTGAATGAAAGGAGCTGGCATCTCACTCTCTTTGAATCTTCTTTATCATGCTAGGATTAGCAGGAAAAAGCAAAAAATTTCAGAATTGCACCTTGCAGTGTGGAGATATTACTGTTTGTGCATTTACAATATTCATTGATTTTTGCCATTGAAAAACATGTTTTTCATATACCAGAAATGTTTGAAGCTACTGACTGAATGAAAGGAGCTGGCATCTTACTCTCTTTGAATCTTCTTTATCCTGCTAGGATTAGCAGGAAAAAGCAAAAAATTTCAGAATTGCACCTTCCAATGTGGAGATATTACTGTTTGTGCATTTACAATATTCATTGATTTTTGCCATTGAAAAACATCCAGAAATGTTTGAAGCTACTGACTGAATGAAAGGAGCTGGCATCTCACTCTCTTTGAATCTTCTTTATCATGCTAGGATTAGCAGGAAAAAGCAAAAAATTTCAGAATTGCACCTTGCAATGTGGAGATATTACTGTTTGTGCATTTACAATATTCATTGATTTTTGCCATTGAAAAACATGTTTTTCATATACCAGAAATGTTTGAAGCTACTGACTGAATTAATGGAGCTGGCATCTCACTCTCTTTGAATCTTCTTTATCATGCTAGGATTAGCAGGAAAAAGCAAAAAATTTCAGAATTGCACCTTGCAATGTGGAGATATTACTGTCTGTGCATTTACAATATTCATTGATTTTTGCCATTGAAAAACATGTTTTTCATATACCAGAAATGTTTGAAGCTACTGACTGAATGAATGGAGCTGGCATCTCACTCTTTGAATCTTCTTTATCATGCTAGGATTAGCAGGAAAAAGCAAAAAATTTCAGAATTCCACCTTGCAATGTGGAGATATTACAGTTTGTGCATTTACAATATTCATTGATTTTTGCCATTGAAAAACATGTTTTTCATATACCAGAAGTGTTTGAAGCTACTGACTGAATGAAAGGAGCTGGCATCTCACTCTCTTTGAATCTTCTTTATCATGCTAGGATTAACAGGAAAAAGGAAAAAAAAATTTCAGAATTGCACCTTGCAATGTGGAGATATTACTGTTTGTGCATTTACAATATTCATTGATTTTTGCCATTGAAAAACGTCCAGAAATGTTTAAAGCTACTGACTGAATGAAAGGAGCTGGCATCTCACTCTCTTTGAATCTTCTTTATCATGCTAGGATTAACAGGAAAAAGCAAAAAATTTCAGAATTGCACCTTGCAATGTGGAGATATTACTGTTTGTGCATTTACAATATTCATTGATTTTTGCCATTGAAAAACGTCCAGAAATGTTTGAAGCTACTGACTGAATGAAAGGAGCTGGCATCTCACTCTCTTTGAATCTTCTTTATCATGCTAGGATTAACAGGAAAAAGCAAAAAATTTCAGAATTGCACCTTGCAATGTGGAGATATTACTGTTTGTGCTTTTACAATATTCATTGATTTTTGCCATTGAAAAACATGTTTTTCATATACCAGAAATGTTTGAAGCTACTGACTGAATGAAAGGAGCTGGCATCTCACTCTCTTTGAATCTTCTTTATCATGCTAGGATTAGCAGGAAAAAGCAAAAAATTTCAGAATTGCACCTTGCAGTGTGGAGATATTACTGTTTGTGCATTTACAATATTCATTGATTTTTGCCATTGAAAAACATGTTTTTCATATACCAGAAATGTTTGAAGCTACTCACTGAATGAAAGGAGCTGGCATCTTACTCTCTTTGAATCTTCTTTATCCTGCTAGGATTAGCAGGAAAAAGCAAAAAATTTCAGAATTGCACCTTCCAATGTGGAGATATTACTGTTTGTGCATTTACAATATTCATTGATTTTTGCCATTGAAAAACATCCAGAAATGTTTGAAGCTACTGACTGAATGAAAGGAGCTGGCATCTCACTCTCTTTGAATCTTCTTTATCATGCTAGGATTAGCAGGAAAAAGCAAAAAATTTCAGAATTGCACCTTGCAATGTGGAGATATTACTGTCTGTGCATTTACAATATTCATTGATTTTTGCCATTGAAAAACATGTTTTTCATATACCAGAAATGTTTGAAGCTACTGACTGAATGAATGGAGCTGGCATCTCACTCTCTTTGAATCTTCTTTATCATGCTAGGATTAGCAGGAAAAAGCAAAAAATTTCAGAATTCCACCTTGCAATGTGGAGATATTACAGTTTGAGCATTTACAATATTCATTGATTTTTGCCATTGAAAAACATGTTTTTCATATACCAGAAGTGTTTGAAGCTACTGACTGAATGAAAGGAGCTGGCATCTCACTCTCTTTGAATCTTCTTTATCATGCTAGGATTAACAGGAAAAAGGAAAAAAAAATTTCAGAATTGCACCTTGCAATGTGGAGATATTACTGTTTGTGCATTTACAATATTCATTGATTTTTGCCATTGAAAAACGTCCAGAAATGTTTAAAGCTACTGACTGAATGAAAGGAGCTGGCATCTCACTCTCTTTGAATCTTCTTTATCATGCTAGGATTAACAGGAAAAAGCAAAAAATTTCAGAATTGCACCTTGCAATGTGGAGATATTACTGTTTGTGCTTTTACAATATTCATTGATTTTTGCCATTGAAAAACATGTTTTTCATATACCAGAAATGTTTGAAGCTACTGACTGAATGAAAGGAGCTGGCATCTCACTCTCTTTGAATCTTCTTTATCATGCTAGGATTAGCAGGAAAAAGCAAAAAATTTCAGAATTGCACCTTGCAATGTGGAGATATTACTGTTTGTGCATTTACAATATTCATTGATTTTTGCCATTGAAAAACATGTTTTTCATATACCAGAAATGTTTGAAGCTACTGACTGAATGAAAGGAGCTGGCATCTCACTCTCTTTGAATCTTCTTTATCCTGCTAGGATTAGCAGGAAAAAGCAAAAAATTTCAGAATTGCACCTTGCAATGTGGAGATATTACTGTTTGTGCATTTACAATATTCATTGATTTTTGCCATTGAAAAACATCCAGAAATGTTTGAAGCTACTGACTGAATGAAAGGAGCTGGCATCTCACTCTCTTTGAATCTTCTTTATCATGCTAGGATTAGCAGGAAAAAGCAAAAAATTTCAGAATTGCACCTTGCAATGTGGAGATATTACTGTTTGTGCATTTACAATATTCATTGATTTTTGCCATTGAAAAACATGTTTTTCATATACCAGAAATGTTTGAAGCTACTGACTGAATGAATGGAGCTGGCATCTCACTCTCTTTGAATCTTCTTTATCATGCTAGGATTAGCAGGAAAAAGCAAAAAATTTCAGAATTCCACCTTGCAATGTGGAGATATTACTGTTTGTGCATTTACAATATTCATTGATTTTTGCCATTGAAAAACGTTTTTCATATACCAGAAATGTTTGAAGCTACTGACTGAATGAAAGGAGCTGGCATCTCACTCTCTTTGAATCTTCTTTATCATGCTAGGATTAGCAGGAAAAAGCAAAAAATTTCAGAATTGCACCTTGCAATGTGGAGATATTACTGTTTGTGCATTTACAATATTCATTGATTTTTGCCATTGAAAAACATGTTTTTCATATACCAGAAATGTTTGAAGCTACTGACTGAATGAAAGGAGCTGGCATATCACTCTCT
The DNA here is from genome assembly GCF_046119375.1 of Phyllobates terribilis. NCBI lineage: Eukaryota > Metazoa > Chordata > Amphibia > Anura > Dendrobatidae > Phyllobates > Phyllobates terribilis. The sequence goes on from NW_027364884.1 coordinate 149,889, forward strand.
TTGAATCTTCTTTATCATGCTAGGATTAGCAGGAAAAAGCAAAAAATTTCAGAATTGCACCTTGCAATGTGGAGATATTACTGTTTGTGCATTTACAATATTCATTGATTTTTGCCATTGAAAAACATATTTTTCATATACCAGAAATGTTTGAAGCTACTGACTGAATGAAAGGAGCTGGCATCTTACTCTCTTTGAATCTTCTTTATCCTGCTAGGATTAGCAGGAAAAAGCAAAAAATTTCAGAATTGCACCTTGCAATGTGGAGATATTACTGTTTGTGCATTTACAATATTCATTGATTTTTGCCATTGAAAAACGTCCAGAAATGTTTGAAGCTACTGACTGAATGAAAGGAGCTGGCATCTTACTCTCTTTGAATCTTCTTTATCCTGCTAGGATTAGCAGGAAAAAGCAAAAAATTTCAAAATTGCACCTTGCAATGTGGAGATATTACTGTTTGTGCATTTACAATATTCATTGATTTTTGCCATTGAAAAACGTCCAGAAATGTTTGAAGCTACTGACTGAATGAAAGGAGCTGGCATCTCACTCTCTTTGAATCTTCTTTATCATGCTAGGATTAGCAGGAAAAAGCAAAAAATTTCAGAATTGCACCTTGCAATGTGGAGATATTACTGTTTGTGCATTTACAATATTCATTGATTTTTGCCATTGAAAAACATGTTTTTCATATACCAGAAATGTTTGAAGCTACTGACTGAATGAATGGAGCTGGCATCTCACTCTCTTTGAATCTTCTTTATCATGCTAGGATTAGCAGGAAAAAGCAAAAAATTTCAGAATTCCACCTTGCAATGTGGAGATATTACTGTTTGTGCATTTACAATATTCATTGATTTTTGCCATTGAAAAACGTTTTTCATATACCAGAAATGTTTGAAGCTACTGACTGAATGAAAGGAGCTGGCATCTCACTCTCTTTGAATCTTCTTTATCATGCTAGGATTAGCAGGAAAAAGCAAAAAATTTCAGAATTCCACCTTGCAATGTGGAGATATTACTGTTTGTGCATTTACAATATTCATTGATTTTTGCCATTGAAAAACGTTTTTCATATACCAGAAATGTTTGAAGCTACTGACTGAATGAAAGGAGCTGGCATCTCACTCTCTTTGAATCTTCTTTATCATGCTAGGATTAACAGGAAAAAGCAAAAAATTTCAGAATTGCACCTTGCAATGTGGAGATATTACTGTTTGTGCATTTACAATATTCATTGATTTTTGCCATTGAAAAACGTCCAGAAATGTTTGAAGCTACTGACTGAATGAAAGGAGCTGGCATCTCACTCTCTTTGAATCTTCTTTATCATGCTAGGATTAGCAGGAAAAAGCAAAAAATTTCAGAATTGCACCTTGCAATGTGGAGATATTACTGTTTGTGCATTTACAATATTCATTGATTTTTGCCATTGAAAAACATGTTTTTCATATACCAGAAATGTTTGAAGCTACTGACTGAATGAAAGGAGCTGGCATCTCACTCTCTTTGAATCTTCTTTATCATGCTAGGATTAACAGGAAAAAGCAAAAAATTTCAGAATTGCACCTTGCAATGTGGAGATATTACTGTTTGTGCATTTACAATATTCATTGATTTTTGCCATTGAAAAACGTCCAGAAATGTTTGAAGCTACTGACTGAATGAAAGGAGCTGGCATCTCACTCTCTTTGAATCTTCTTTATCATGCTAGGATTAGCAGGAAAAAGCAAAAAATTTCAGAATTGCACCTTGCAATGTGGAGATATTACTGTTTGTGCATTTACAATATTCATTGATTTTTGCCATTGAAAAACATGTTTTTCATATACCAGAAATGTTTGAAGCTACTGACTGAATGAAAGGAGCTGGCATCTCACTCTCTTTGAATCTTCTTTATCATGCTAGGATTAGCAGGAAAAAGCAAAAAATTTCAGAATTGCACCTTGCAATGTGGAGATATTACTGTTTGTGCATTTACAATATTCATTGATTTTTGCCATTGAAAAACATGTTTTTCATATACCAGAAATGTTTGAAGCTACTGACTGAATGAAAGGAGCTGGCATCTTACTCTCTTTGAATCTTCTTTATCCTGCTAGGATTAGCAGGAAAAAGCAAAAAATTTCAGAATTGCACCTTGCAATGTGGAGATATTACTGTTTGTGCATTTACAATATTCATTGATTTTTGCCATTGAAAAACGTCCAGAAATGTTTGAAGCTACTGACTGAATGAAAGGAGCTGGCATCTCACTCTCTTTGAATCTTCTTTATCATGCTAGGATTAGCAGGAAAAATCAAAAAATTTCAGAATTGCACCTTGCAATGTGGAGATATTACTGTTTGTGCATTTACAATATTCATTGATTTTTGCCATTGAAAAACATGTTTTTCATATACCAGAAATGTTTGAAGCTACTGACTGAATGAAAGGAGCTGGCATCTCACTCTCTTTGAATCTTCTTTATCATGCTAGGATTAGCAGGAAAAAGCAAAAAATTTCAGAATTGCACCTTGCAGTGTGGAGATATTACTGTTTGTGCATTTACAATATTCATTGATTTTTGCCATTGAAAAACATGTTTTTCATATACCAGAAATGTTTGAAGCTACTGACTGAATGAAAGGAGCTGGCATCTTACTCTCTTTGAATCTTCTTTATCCTGCTAGGATTAGCAGGAAAAAGCAAAAAATTTCAGAATTGCACCTTCCAATGTGGAGATATTACTGTTTGTGCATTTACAATATTCATTGATTTTTGCCATTGAAAAACATCCAGAAATGTTTGAAGCTACTGACTGAATGAAAGGAGCTGGCATCTCACTCTCTTTGAATCTTCTTTATCATGCTAGGATTAGCAGGAAAAAGCAAAAAATTTCAGAATTGCACCTTGCAATGTGGAGATATTACTGTTTGTGCATTTACAATATTCATTGATTTTTGCCATTGAAAAACATGTTTTTCATATACCAGAAATGTTTGAAGCTACTGACTGAATGAATGGAGCTGGCATCTCACTCTCTTTGAATCTTCTTTATCATGCTAGGATTAGCAGGAAAAAGCAAAAAATTTCAGAATTGCACCTTGCAATGTGGAGATATTACTGTCTGTGCATTTACAATATTCATTGATTTTTGCCATTGAAAAACATGTTTTTCATATACCAGAAATGTTTGAAGCTACTGACTGAATGAATGGAGCTGGCATCTCACTCTTTGAATCTTCTTTATCATGCTAGGATTAGCAGGAAAAAGCAAAAAATTTCAGAATTCCACCTTGCAATGTGGAGATATTACAGTTTGTGCATTTACAATATTCATTGATTTTTGCCATTGAAAAACATGTTTTTCATATACCAGAAGTGTTTGAAGCTACTGACTGAATGAAAGGAGCTGGCATCTCACTCTCTTTGAATCTTCTTTATCATGCTAGGATTAACAGGAAAAAGGAAAAAAAAATTTCAGAATTGCACCTTGCAATGTGGAGATATTACTGTTTGTGCATTTACAATATTCATTGATTTTTGCCATTGAAAAACGTCCAGAAATGTTTAAAGCTACTGACTGAATGAAAGGAGCTGGCATCTCACTCTCTTTGAATCTTCTTTATCATGCTAGGATTAACAGGAAAAAGCAAAAAATTTCAGAATTGCACCTTGCAATGTGGAGATATTACTGTTTGTGCATTTACAATATTCATTGATTTTTGCCATTGAAAAACGTCCAGAAATGTTTGAAGCTACTGACTGAATGAAAGGAGCTGGCATCTCACTCTCTTTGAATCTTCTTTATCATGCTAGGATTAGCAGGAAAAAGCAAAAAATTTCAGAATTGCACCTTGCAATGTGGAGATATTACTGTTTGTGCTTTTACAATATTCATTGATTTTTGCCATTGAAAAACATGTTTTTCATATACCAGAAATGTTTGAAGCTACTGACTGAATGAAAGGAGCTGGCATCTCACTCTCTTTGAAACTTCTTTATCATGCTAGGATTAACAGGAAAAAGCAAAAAATTTCAGAATTGCACCTTGCAATGTGGAGATATTACTGTTTGTGCATTTACAATATTCATTGATTTTTGCCATTGAAAAACATCCAGAAATGTTTGAAGCTACTGACAATGAATGGAGCTGGCATCTCACTCTCTTTGAATCTTCTTTATCATGCTAGGATTAGCAGGAAAAAGCAAAAAATTTCAGAATTGCACCTTGCAATGTGGAGATATTACTGTTTGTGCATTTACAATATTCATTGATTTTTGCCATTGAAAAACATGTTTTTCATATACCAGAAATGTTTGAAGCTACTGACTGAATGAATGGAGCTGGCATCTCACTCTCTTTGAATCTTCTTTATCATGCTAGGATTAGCAGGAAAAAGCAAAAAATTTCAGAATTCCATCTTGCAATGTGGAGATATTACTGTTTGTGCATTTACAATATTCATTGATTTTTGCCATTGAAAAACATGTTTTTCATATACCAGAAATGTTTGAAGCTACTGACTGAATGAAAGGAGCTGGCATGTCACTCTCTTTGAATCTTCTTTATCATGCTAGGATTAACAGGAAAAAGCAAAAAATTTCAGAATTGCACCTTGCAATGTGGAGATATTACTGTTTGTGCATTTACAATATTCATTGATTTTTGCCATTGAAAAACGTCCAGAAATGTTTGAAGCTACTGACTGAATGAAAGGAGCTGGCATCTCACTCTCTTTGAATCTTCTTTATCATGCTAGGATTAGCAGGAAAAAGCAAAAAATTTCAGAATTGCACCTTGCAATGTGGAGATATTACTGTTTGTGCATTTACAATATTCATTGATTTTTGCCATTGAAAAACGTCCAGAAATGTTTGAAGCTACTGACTGAATGAAAGGAGCTGGCATCTCACTCTCTTTGAATCTTCTTTATCATGCTAGGATTAGCAGGAAAAAGCAAAAAATTTCAGAATTGCACCTTGCAATGTGGAGATATTACTGTTTGTGCATTTACAATATTCATTGATTTTTGCCATTGAAAAACATGTTTTTCATATACCAGAAATGTTTGAAGCTACTGACTGAATGAAAGGAGCTGGCATCTCACTCTCTTTGAATCTTCTTTATCCTGCTAGGATTAGCAGGAAAAAGCAAAAAATTTCAGAATTGCACCTTGCAATGTGGAGATATTACTGTTTGTGCATTTACAATATTCATTGATTTTTGCCTTTGAAAAACGTCCAGAAATGTTTGAAGCTACTGACTGAATGAAAGGAGCTGGCATCTCACTCTCTTTGAATCTTCTTTATCATGCTAGGATTAGCAGGAAAAAGCAAAAAATTTCAGAATTGCACCTTGCAATGTGGAGATATTACTGTTTGTGCATTTACAATATTCATTGATTTTTGCCATTGAAAAACGTCCAGAAATGTTTGAAGCTACTGACTGAATGAAAGGAGCTGGCATCTCACTCTCTTTGAATCTTCTTTATCATGCTAGGATTAGCAGGAAAAAGCAAAAAATTTCAGAATTGCACCTTGCAATGTGGAGATATTACTGTTTGTGCATTTACAATATTCATTGATTTTTGCCATTGAAAAACATGTTTTTCATATACCAGAAATGTTTGAAGCTACTGACTGAATGAAAGGAGCTGGCATCTCACTCTCTTTGAATCTTCTTTATCATGCTAGGATTAGCAGGAAAAAGCAAAAAATTTCAGAATTGCACCTTGCAATGTGGAGATATTACTGTTTGTGCATTTACAATATTCATTGATTTTTGCCATTGAAAAACATGTTTTTCATATACCAGAAATGTTTGAAGCTACTGACTGAATGAAAGGAGCTGGCATCTTACTCTCTTTGAATCTTCTTTATCCTGCTAGGATTAGCAGGAAAAAGCAAAAAATTTCAGAATTGCACCTTGCAATGTGGAGATATTACTGTTTGTGCATTTACAATATTCATTGATTTTTGCCATTGAAAAACGTCCAGAAATGTTTGAAGCTACTGACTGAATGAAAGGAGCTGGCATCTCACTCTCTTTGAATCTTCTTTATCATGCTAGGATTAGCAGGAAAAATCAAAAAATTTCAGAATTGCACCTTGCAATGTGGAGATATTACTGTTTGTGCATTTACAATATTCATTGATTTTTGCCATTGAAAAACATGTTTTTCATATACCAGAAAAGTTTGAAGCTACTGACTGAATGAAAGGAGCTGGCATCTCACTCTCTTTGAATCTTCTTTATCATGCTAGGATTAGCAGGAAAAAGCAAAAAATTTCAGAATTGCACCTTGCAGTGTGGAGATATTACTGTTTGTGCATTTACAATATTCATTGATTTTTGCCATTGAAAAACATGTTTTTCATATACCAGAAATGTTTGAAGCTACTGACTGAATGAAAGGAGCTGGCATCTTACTCTCTTTGAATCTTCTTTATCCTGCTAGGATTAGCAGGAAAAAGCAAAAAATTTCAGAATTGCACCTTCCAATGTGGAGATATTACTGTTTGTGCATTTACAATATTCATTGATTTTTGCCATTGAAAAACATCCAGAAATGTTTGAAGCTACTGACTGAATGAAAGGAGCTGGCATCTCACTCTCTTTGAATCTTCTTTATCATGCTAGGATTAGCAGGAAAAAGCAAAAAATTTCAGAATTGCACCTTGCAATGTGGAGATATTACTGTTTGTGCATTTACAATATTCATTGATTTTTGCCATTGAAAAACATGTTTTTCATATACCAGAAATGTTTGAAGCTACTGACTGAATGAATGGAGCTGGCATCTCACTCTCTTTGAATCTTCTTTATCATGCTAGGATTAGCAGGAAAAAGCAAAAAATTTCAGAATTGCACCTTGCAATGTGGAGATATTACTGTCTGTGCATTTACAATATTCATTGATTTTTGCCATTGAAAAACATGTTTTTCATATACCAGAAATGTTTGAAGCTACTGACTGAATGAATGGAGCTGGCATCTCACTCTTTGAATCTTCTTTATCATGCTAGGATTAGCAGGAAAAAGCAAAAAATTTCAGAATTCCACCTTGCAATGTGGAGATATTACAGTTTGTGCATTTACAATATTCATTGATTTTTGCCATTGAAAAACATGTTTTTCATATACCAGAAGTGTTTGAAGCTACTGACTGAATGAAAGGAGCTGGCATCTCACTCTCTTTGAATCTTCTTTATCATGCTAGGATTAACAGGAAAAAGGAAAAAAAAATTTCAGAATTGCACCTTGCAATGTGGAGATATTACTGTTTGTGCATTTACAATATTCATTGATTTTTGCCATTGAAAAACGTCCAGAAATGTTTAAAGCTACTGACTGAATGAAAGGAGCTGGCATCTCACTCTCTTTGAATCTTCTTTATCATGCTAGGATTAACAGGAAAAAGCAAAAAATTTCAGAATTGCACCTTGCAATGTGGAGATATTACTGTTTGTGCATTTACAATATTCATTGATTTTTGCCATTGAAAAACGTCCAGAAATGTTTGAAGCTACTGACTGAATGAAAGGAGCTGGCATCTCACTCTCTTTGAATCTTCTTTATCATGCTAGGATTAGCAGGAAAAAGCAAAAAATTTCAGAATTGCACCTTGCAATGTGGAGATATTACTGTTTGTGCTTTTACAATATTCATTGATTTTTGCCATTGAAAAACATGTTTTTCATATACCAGAAATGTTTGAAGCTACTGACTGAATGAAAGGAGCTGGCATCTCACTCTCTTTGAAACTTCTTTATCATGCTAGGATTAACAGGAAAAAGCAAAAAATTTCAGAATTGCACCTTGCAATGTGGAGATATTACTGTTTGTGCATTTACAATATTCATTGATTTTTGCCATTGAAAAACATCCAGAAATGTTTGAAGCTACTGACAATGAATGGAGCTGGCATCTCACTCTCTTTGAATCTTCTTTATCATGCTAGGATTAGCAGGAAAAAGCAAAAAATTTCAGAATTGCACCTTGCAATGTGGAGATATTACTGTTTGTGCATTTACAATATTCATTGATTTTTGCCATTGAAAAACATGTTTTTCATATACCAGAAATGTTTGAAGCTACTGACTGAATGAATGGAGCTGGCATCTCACTCTCTTTGAATCTTCTTTATCATGCTAGGATTAGCAGGAAAAAGCAAAAAATTTCAGAATTCCATCTTGCAATGTGGAGATATTACTGTTTGTGCATTTACAATATTCATTGATTTTTGCCATTGAAAAACATGTTTTTCATATACCAGAAATGTTTGAAGCTACTGACTGAATGAAAGGAGCTGGCATGTCACTCTCTTTGAATCTTCTTTATCATGCTAGGATTAACAGGAAAAAGCAAAAAATTTCAGAATTGCACCTTGCAATGTGGAGATATTACTGTTTGTGCATTTACAATATTCATTGATTTTTGCCATTGAAAAACGTCCAGAAATGTTTGAAGCTACTGACTGAATGAAAGGAGCTGGCATCTCACTCTCTTTGAATCTTCTTTATCATGCTAGGATTAGCAGGAAAAAGCAAAAAATTTCAGAATTGCACCTTGCAATGTGGAGATATTACTGTTTGTGCATTTACAATATTCATTGATTTTTGCCATTGAAAAACGTCCAGAAATGTTTGAAGCTACTGACTGAATGAAAGGAGCTGGCATCTCACTCTCTTTGAATCTTCTTTATCATGCTAGGATTAGCAGGAAAAAGCAAAAAATTTCAGAATTGCACCTTGCAATGTGGAGATATTACTGTTTGTGCATTTACAATATTCATTGATTTTTGCCATTGAAAAACATGTTTTTCATATACCAGAAATGTTTGAAGCTACTGACTGAATGAAAGGAGCTGGCATCTCACTCTCTTTGAATCTTCTTTATCCTGCTAGGATTAGCAGGAAAAAGCAAAAAATTTCAGAATTGCACCTTGCAATGTGGAGATATTACTGTTTGTGCATTTACAATATTCATTGATTTTTGCCTTTGAAAAACGTCCAGAAATGTTTGAAGCTACTGACTGAATGAAAGGAGCTGGCATCTCACTCTCTTTGAATCTTCTTTATCATGCTAGGATTAGCAGGAAAAAGCAAAAAATTTCAGAATTGCACCTTGCAATGTGGAGATATTACTGTTTGTGCATTTACAATATTCATTGATTTTTGCCATTGAAAAACGTCCAGAAATGTTTGAAGCTACTGACTGAATGAAAGGAGCTGGCATCTCACTCTCTTTGAATCTTCTTTATCATGCTAGGATTAGCAGGAAAAAGCAAAAAATTTCAGAATTGCACCTTGCAATGTGGAGATATTACTGTTTGTGCATTTACAATATTCATTGATTTTTGCCATTGAAAAACATGTTTTTCATATACCAGAAATGTTTGAAGCTACTGACTGAATGAAAGGAGCTGGCATCTCACTCTCTTTGAATCTTCTTTATCATGCTAGGATTAGCAGGAAAAAGCAAAAAATTTCAGAATTGCACCTTGCAATGTGGAGATATTACTGTTTGTGCATTTACAATATTCATTGATTTTTGCCATTGAAAAACATCATGTTATTCATATACCAGAAATGTTTGAAGCTACTGACTGAATGAAAGGAGCTGGCATCTCACTCTCTTTGAATCTTCTTTATCATGCTAGGATTAACAGGAAAAAGCAAAAAATTTCAGAATTGAACCTTGCAATGTGGAGATATTACTGTTTGTGCATTTACAATATTCATTGATTTTTGCCATTGAAAAACATGTTTTTCATATACCAGAAATGTTTGAAGCTACTGACTGAATGAAAGGAGCTGGCATCTTACTCTCTTTGAATCTTCTTTATCCTGCTAGGATTAGCAGGAAAAAGCAAAAAATTTCAGAATTGCACCTTGCAATGTGGAGATATTACTGTTTGTGCATTTACAATATTCATTGATTTTTGCCATTGAAAAACGTCCAGAAATGTTTGAAGCTACTGACTGAATGAAAGGAGCTGGCATCTCACTCTCTTTGAATCTTCTTTATCATGCTAGGATTAGCAGGAAAAATCAAAAAATTTCAGAATTGCACCTTGCAATGTGGAGATATTACTGTTTGTGCATTTACAATATTCATTGATTTTTGCCATTGAAAAACATGTTTTTCATATACCAGAAATGTTTGAAGCTACTGACTGAATGAAAGGAGCTGGCATCTCACTCTCTTTGAATCTTCTTTATCATGCTAGGATTAGCAGGAAAAAGCAAAAAATTTCAGAATTGCACCTTGCAGTGTGGAGATATTACTGTTTGTGCATTTACAATATTCATTGATTTTTGCCATTGAAAAACATGTTTTTCATATACCAGAAATGTTTGAAGCTACTGACTGAATGAAAGGAGCTGGCATCTTACTCTCTTTGAATCTTCTTTATCCTGCTAGGATTAGCAGGAAAAAGCAAAAAATTTCAGAATTGCACCTTCCAATGTGGAGATATTACTGTTTGTGCATTTACAATATTCATTGATTTTTGCCATTGAAAAACATCCAGAAATGTTTGAAGCTACTGACTGAATGAAAGGAGCTGGCATCTCACTCTCTTTGAATCTTCTTTATCATGCTAGGATTAGCAGGAAAAAGCAAAAAATTTCAGAATTGCACCTTGCAATGTGGAGATATTACTGTTTGTGCATTTACAATATTCATTGATTTTTGCCATTGAAAAACATGTTTTTCATATACCAGAAATGTTTGAAGCTACTGACTGAATGAATGGAGCTGGCATCTCACTCTCTTTGAATCTTCTTTATCATGCTAGGATTAGCAGGAAAAAGCAAAAAATTTCAGAATTGCACCTTGCAATGTGGAGATATTACTGTCTGTGCATTTACAATATTCATTGATTTTTGCCATTGAAAAACATGTTTTTCATATACCAGAAATGTTTGAAGCTACTGACTGAATGAATGGAGCTGGCATCTCACTCTTTGAATCTTCTTTATCATGCTAGGATTAGCAGGAAAAAGCAAAAAATTTCAGAATTCCACCTTGCAATGTGGAGATATTACAGTTTGTGCATTTACAATATTCATTGATTTTTGCCATTGAAAAACATGTTTTTCATATACCAGAAGTGTTTGAAGCTACTGACTGAATGAAAGGAGCTGGCATCTCACTCTCTTTGAATCTTCTTTATCATGCTAGGATTAACAGGAAAAAGGAAAAAAAAATTTCAGAATTGCACCTTGCAATGTGGAGATATTACTGTTTGTGCATTTACAATATTCATTGATTTTTGCCATTGAAAAACGTCCAGAAATGTTTAAAGCTACTGACTGAATGAAAGGAGCTGGCATCTCACTCTCTTTGAATCTTCTTTATCATGCTAGGATTAACAGGAAAAAGCAAAAAATTTCAGAATTGCACCTTGCAATGTGGAGATATTACTGTTTGTGCATTTACAATATTCATTGATTTTTGCCATTGAAAAACGTCCAGAAATGTTTGAAGCTACTGACTGAATGAAAGGAGCTGGCATCTCACTCTCTTTGAATCTTCTTTATCATGCTAGGATTAGCAGGAAAAAGCAAAAAATTTCAGAATTGCACCTTGCAATGTGGAGATATTACTGTTTGTGCTTTTACAATATTCATTGATTTTTGCCATTGAAAAACATGTTTTTCATATACCAGAAATGTTTGAAGCTACTGACTGAATGAAAGGAGCTGGCATCTCACTCTCTTTGAATCTTATTTATCATGCTAGGATTAGCAGGAAAAAGCAAAAAATTTCAGAATTGCACCTTGCAATGTGGAGATATTACTGTTTGTGCATTTACAATATTCATTGATTTTTGCCATTGAAAAACATGTTTTTCATATACCAGAAATGTTTGAAGCTACTGACTGAATGAAAGGAGCTGGCATCTCACTCTCTTTGAATCTTCTTTACCCTGCTAGGATTAGCAGGAAAAAGCAAAAAATTTCAGAATTGCACCTTGCAATGTGGAGATATTACTGTTTGTGCATTTACAATATTCATTGATTTTTGCCATTGAAAAACATCCAGAAATGTTTGAAGCTACTGACTGAATGAAAGGAGCTGGCATCTCACTCTCTTTGAATCTTCTTTATCATGCTAGGATTAGCAGGAAAAAGCAAAAAATTTCAGAATTGCACCTTGCAATGTGGAGATATTACTGTTTGTGCATTTACAATATTCATTGATTTTTGCCATTGAAAAACATGTTTTTCATATACCAGAAATGTTTGAAGCTACTGACTGAATGAATGGAGCTGGCATCTCACTCTCTTTGAATCTTCTTTATCATGCTAGGATTAGCAGGAAAAAGCAAAAAATTTCAGAATTCCACCTTGCAATGTGGAGATATTACTGTTTGTGCATTTACAATATTCATTGATTTTTGCCATTGAAAAACGTTTTTCATATACCAGAAATGTTTGAAGCTACTGACTGAATGAAAGGAGCTGGCATCTCACTCTCTTTGAATCTTCTTTATCATGCTAGGATTAACAGGAAAAAGCAAAAAATTTCAGAATTGCACCTTGCAATGTGGAGATATTACTGTTTGTGCATTTACAATATTCATTGATTTTTGCCATTGAAAAACGTCCAGAAATGTTTGAAGCTACTGACTGAATGAAAGGAGCTGGCATCTCACTCTCTTTGAATCTTCTTTATCATGCTAGGATTAGCAGGAAAAAGCAAAAAATTTCAGAATTGCACCTTGCAATGTGGAGATATTACTGTTTGTGCATTTACAATATTCATTGATTTTTGCCATTGAAAAACATGTTTTTCATATACCAGAAATGTTTGAAGCTACTGACTGAATGAAAGGAGCTGGCATCTCACTCTCTTTGAATCTTCTTTATCATGCTAGGATTAACAGGAAAAAGCAAAAAATTTCAGAATTGCACCTTGCAATGTGGAGATATTACTGTTTGTGCATTTACAATATTCATTGATTTTTGCCATTGAAAAACGTCCAGAAATGTTTGAAGCTACTGACTGAATGAAAGGAGCTGGCATCTCACTCTCTTTGAATCTTCTTTATCATGCTAGGATTAGCAGGAAAAAGCAAAAAATTTCAGAATTGCACCTTGCAATGTGGAGATATTACTGTTTGTGCATTTACAATATTCATTGATTTTTGCCATTGAAAAACATGTTTTTCATATACCAGAAATGTTTGAAGCTACTGACTGAATGAAAGGAGCTGGCATCTCACTCTCTTTGAATCTTCTTTATCATGCTAGGATTAGCAGGAAAAAGCAAAAAATTTCAGAATTGCACCTTGCAATGTGGAGATATTACTGTTTGTGCATTTACAATATTCATTGATTTTTGCCATTGAAAAACATGTTTTTCATATACCAGAAATGTTTGAAGCTACTGACTGAATGAAAGGAGCTGGCATCTTACTCTCTTTGAATCTTCTTTATCCTGCTAGGATTAGCAGGAAAAAGCAAAAAATTTCAGAATTGCAC